>NC_091231.1:13702607-13767607 GCF_040958095.1 Procambarus clarkii | reverse complement strand
GCGAGATAAAAAGGTAGACGCTCAACTAGCCCCAAGTTCGGATTGATGAGTACGTAGTACATTTTAAAAAAAAATTTTTTATTTGCATTTAGGTTATCATTTACAGATATTAAAGTTTTTTTAATTATATCATTCGTTTACGTAAATAATTGACTGTAAATTGTGTATAAACAATCCCAATTATAAATGTAAAAAGATTTATAAATAAGGTCCTTCAATCTGAGCTAATCGGATGAATAACTTTTCTTTCGTTCGTTTACAGGTAACTGAAGACTTACTGCGCATGAACGGAGCGCAATACGTCACCAACGGAGCGCAATACGTCACCATACGTCAGGTACGTTCCTGTCACTGTAACCCTCGATTAATGGGCCGCGTTTTCCACGTTCAGGTAACCAACGTTACAAAGTAACAGCTAAAAGAGGTCTACGTTTATTATTGTGTGCATCTTACTTGATAGGTTAGGTGGGATGATTGGGTTAGTGCCTCTCTGTTTTTTTTAGGAGATTTGATTAGAATCAAACGGCCGATTTATTTGTCCTAAATCGTGGGACATGTGATTAAGAATAGTTCACAAATAAACAAAATAATCGTATTATAGGCGATTTTTTTTCTGCTCTAATCACAAAATAAGGCGATTGGAGCACAGGAGGTAATCCCAGCTAGTGATTGGAACAGAGGAAGGTAATCTCAGATAGCGATTGGAACAGAGAAAGGTAATCCCAAGTAGTGATACGACAAAGCCCAAATGACTCACAAAACTACTAGCACATTTATCGCACAATCCCAACAAACACACACACACACACATTTATCCCGCTTGATTCAGGAACCTGTACATTAGTTGAGTGACAGTTGAGAGGCGGGACCAAAGAGCCAGAGCTCAACCCCCGCAACCACAACTAGGTAAGTACAACTAGGTAAGCACACACACACACACACACACACACACACACACACACACACACACACACACACACACACACACACACACACACACACACACACACACATAAGCGGGACCAAAGAGCCAAAGCTCAACCCCTGCAAGCACAATTAGGTGAGTACACACACACACACACACACACACACACACACACACACACACACACACACACACACACACACACACACTATTAACGCTGAAAATTTTCCGATATATCATCTAGTCGTGTCCTTAATACAGATGCGTGTCTTAGCTATTACACTCGTTAAACCCCGAGATTGCCTCGTTCTGCGTGTGCAACGAACAGCAGCCCGTCGAAGGTATCTGTTCTGAATGGTTGGGAAAATGTTCTGTCAGACTAACGGAGACGTAGATGTCAAGAACCCCGTCATGGGATCATTGTATCACCATTGACAACCAAAACTGAAAAGACTGCGTTCTTGTAATCCCAGAAATAAACTATTTTTTTCCACCCCTCACACGGTGTATCGATTTATTTAAATCAAAGAATTGAGTGGCTTGCCAACATCTCATCTCCCAGCTTAAAGTGGCTTCGGTAATGGATTTCTGTAATAATCGTCGGCTCAAACTTTCAGAGAAGTTTCATCATTTATTATGGAAAAAAACACTACCCAGGAATCTCCTTGAAAGGAGCATTGTTAACTATTTTCAGCTTCTTTATTTCCCTTTGAGATAAAAACTCCCAAAGAGCTTGAAGATTTATTAGTATTTCAATAGATATTTATCTTTGACAGCTGTGTGATGAAATTATATGAGTCTTCGTTTGAGTAACGTCTGAAAATGAGACAAGTATATGGATTAAATCAATTGAAATACTTGTACCTGCATTTTATTCCTGAATTTAATTCAGGGAACAATAACAAGATAAATTATTCACCGCAATTTGTGTGCTTTGTATATCTGTTTTTTTAATGTTTAAGCACATTGATAAAACATAAGTAAACAACTCAGGGAGTTACAAAACGAAATAAAATTACAGATATTTTATTAATAATTCATTCGCTAAATTAATTTTTAACAAGTAGCCACGACGCAAAACAAAATAATTTTAGCGTAAAAAAGTAAAATGTTTGTATGAACACTACTTGATACATAGAGAACACCTCCTGTTACATAGAGAACACCTCCTGTTACATAGAGAACACCTCCTGTTACATAGAGAACACCTCCTGTTACATAGAGAACACCTCCTGTTACATAGAGAACACCTCCTGTTACATAGAGAACACCTCCTGTTACATAGAGAACACCTCCTGTTACATAGAGAACACCTCCTGTTACATAGAGAACACCTCCTGTTACATAGAGAACACCACATGATACATAGAGAACACCTCCTGTTACATAGAGAACACCTGTTACATAGAGAACACCACATGATACATAGAGAACAGCTGTTACATAGAGAACACCACCTGTTACATAGAGAACACCTCCTGTTACATAGAGAACACCTCCTGTTACATAGAGAACACCTCCTGTTACATAAGAGAACACCACCTGTTACATAAGAGAACACCTCCTGTTACATAGAGAACACCTCCTGTTACATAGAGAACACCTCCTGTTACATAGAGAACACCTCCTGTTACATAGAGAACACCACCTGATATATAGAGAACACCTGATATATTAAGAACACCTGATATTTTTCTTTTTATGTATCAGGTGGTGTTCTGCAACATTACCTAAAACACGGCCGTTGTGGCGTCTGTCACTTCATTCGTCAGACTGCGAGCAGCGGCGTCTAACAGCCTGGTTGACCAGACGCGAAGCCAAAAGGCCTGGTTAGAGGCAGAGCCGCAAGAACAGTGATCTTCTGAATCACTTTACGCTAATTGATCACAGTATGATCAAATCTTTAAGACAATCACCACAGAACCAAGCATTACACAAGACGCTGGTTCGATCCCCCGTTCGACGTTATTGGGATATCATTGCCTCTCCAAGGTGTGCTTCCAAAGTGAAGCCCCTTGTCAAGAGTTGACAAACGTCAAATTTGAAGTGGGTTTGGCCTGGCCCTAACCTGACGGCTATGAAACTTGCCAACCTACTTAATTTAACCCATAAAGACAGATGCCTGTTACTCTGGAGAATATTAGTGCATGACACTTTTTTGACGATTAGTTACAGAGGCATTCGATTAGTTATAAGTTCGTGTGTGTGTGTGTCCTTTATCCTCCTGCGTCAAACATTCACTCCTGACAGAGTGAATTTCTTATGAGGCATAGTGTGTAAAAACTTAGCCCAGGTGCAATATATCCAAATATATTTCTCTTTGCATGTATATTCTGCAATAATTGATAGGCTCTGTTAGAAATTTCTTCTTTTAGGTATGTAGTAACTGGGCATATACCCACCGGTTGAGTATATCTGTATATTCGCTGACTCCACCCCAATTACCGAGTTATTCCACACCCCCATTGGACGCATACCCAATGAACGCACACCCATTGGACGCACACCCACTCCCCCCACACACACTCACTGAACGCACACCCACTCCCCACACACACTCACTGGCCGCACACCCATTCCCCCCCCACACACTCACTGGACGCACACCCATTCCCCACACACACTCACTGAACGCACACTCTAAAACAGGTTGCAGCCAATTTTAGCATCATTTTTAATCGCTAACAATTTCAAAAGCCACACTAGTGGCTTTTGAAACTAAGGCGCTTACCGTAGTCTGGGGCTAATTATTCTGGTAAAAATTGTGCAATACTACCAGTTATAACTAGAAGAGCACAGGTATATCTCTAAGGTCGTGAATCTACTAAAAAACTCCAGCAGACTCCAAATATTTTGAATAAAATAGTCTGTAAAATCATTGAAAGAGTTTGTTGTTATTGAAATGGACTCACCGAAATGTGGTTATCATCTTGAGGTTATCTTGAGATGATTTAGGGGCTTTTTTTAGTGTCCTCGCGGCCCGGTCCTCGACCAGGCCTCCACCCCCCAGGAAGCAGCCCGTGGCAGCTGACTAACACCCAGGTACCTATTTTACTGGTAGGTAACAGGGGCATAGGGTGAAAGAAACTCTGCTCATTGTTTCTCGCCGGCGCCTGGGTTCGAACCCAGGACCACAGGATCACAAATCCAGCGTGTTGTCCGCTCGGCTGACCGGCCCCCCTGATTGAAAAAATGTTGTTGATTGAAAAAATAGATCCTGAGCCCCTCCTCTGTTTCACCACCTGCCGGTTGCAGAACGTAAGCTACAATGACGTCGTTGCAAGCCAAAGGGAGAGAGAGACACAACCCACAGATCTGGAAATAAATGAAGCGACGAGGTTTCGGTCCGTCCGAAACTCCCAGCAAGCATAAGAAATATTGCCGGAACAACCGTGGACATTTTCAAGAGGAAACTAGATTTATTCCTCCAAGGAGTGCCGGACCAACCGGGCTGTAGTGGGTATGTGGGCCTGCGGGCCGCTCCAAGCAACAGCCTGGTGGACCAAACTCTCACAAGTCGAGCCTGGCCTCGGGCCGGGCTTGGGGAGTAGAAGAACTCCCAGAACCCCATCAACCAGGTATCAACCAGGTATCAACCAGGACCATTTATCAAGTCGACTTGATTATGGTTCAATTGTCAGTGTCTAAACTGTCGGTTGGTTAGTGCAAGTGACTCCCGATTCTCATTTTGCTTGTCATATTCTCTGATAAAACCGTAGTGAAGAGTTCGTTGTCAGTATATTCTCGTGTCGCGTGTTCCTTCACAGCTCCAGTGCTCAAACAATATTTGTAAACATCAGTCGTACCGGGGAGTAGGCTATAATCAGGTGTAAGCGCAAGGATGGTATATCTCTATATAGAATTTTGAATGGGGTTTGAGGATATAACGATAACAAAGGCACGAGGCTCATGACCTGAAACTTTGACCTCTCCAAAAAATTGTGTGTATATATTGTGACGGGAAAGTGTTGGAGTGTAGATGTTCGGCAGTCCTCCAATGGCAGGTGTCAATGCCTAGTCACACTTAACAAAAAAAAAAATATATATAGACTGCTTGCCTGTCTGTCTGTCTGTCTGTGGTAAAGTAAGGGAAGACACACAAAACACAAAATATGAACAATGAAACTTTAATTAATCTAGAAAACAAATTATAAACAAAGACAATCCCTTGGCAATGTACAGTGCAAAAGAACAAGTCAAAACAATATAACATAAATGAATAATAGGGATGAAGTTACTCTACAATAATAATAAAGTTAAAGGTGAAAAATAATTAGGTGCTGAGAATATGGCACTAGCTGCGAGACATCCAGCTGATACACAGCATATATCAGTTGTTAACGGCTTGAGAGCACAAGGATATTCTGACTTCAATGGCTGAATCAAGCCCAGATATCGACTCAGGTAGAGGGCGCTGAAGTGCAGTGTGCAGGTGTGCAGTCGGCGAGTCACCAATCAGGAGCAGGCAGGCTGGGAAGGGTAGTAGGCTGGTTGATGACGAGCCGGCGTGGAGGGAGTGGAGTAGGGGGTGAGTTTGGGTACGTTTTGCCTCCTGGTCAAAACGTTTTGTGCTACTGGCAGACGTATCTTGAAGGTAGCATCTTATTCTTGAATAAATTACGTAACTTTATGTAGAGAAGAGCAGGCTCAATCTCTCTTGAAAGAGATTATCGTTACAATATATATATATATATATATATATATATATATATATATATATATATATATATATATATATATATATATATATATATATATATATATATATGTATGTGTGTATATCACGAAAATAAACACGTGATTAAGAATGTGACAATGTCAGACCACGGAGGAAAAATGAAACAGGAATTCCCTTAAGTACTTTCGTATATTAAATACATCTTCAGATGTATTTAATATACGAAGGTCTTCAGACCTTCTGAAGATGTATTTAATATACGAAAGTACTTAAGGAAATTCCTGTTTCATTTTTCCTCCGTGGTCTGACATTGTCATATGTATATATATATATATATATATATATATATATATATATATATATATATATATATATATATATATATATATATGACAATGTCAGACCACGGAGGAAAAATGAAACAGGAAATACAGACCTCCGTGGTCTGACATTGTCACATTCTTAATCACGTGTTTATTTTCGTGATATACACACACACATATATATATATATATATATATATATATATATATATATATATATATATATATATATATATATATATATATATATATATATATTATTATTATTAAATATGACCGAAAAAGTAAGATTAATAATTCTAACACGAATTTTCTCGATCTTTCTTACGTTTCTTTTCACTGTTGATGGTAATTCAAAGATCAATTCAACAAAATTCATTTTTATTTCTAGTCTGACGCGACACTTGAGCGCGTTTCGTAAAACTTATTACATTTTCAAAGACTTTAGTTTACAAACACACAACTGAAACTGAATAGAGCTTACACATCTTCGATTTTATATCTACGTTTGGGTGAGGTGGATTAATGGAGCCCTGTTGCTTACTGCAACAGGGCTCCATTAATAATATATGTCATATTTAATAATATATGTCTACAGGAAAGACTGCTACCAAAATATACTAATATATATATATATATATATATATATATATATATATATATATATATATATATATATATATATATATATATATATATATATATATATATATGTGTGTGTGTGTGTATATCACGAAAATAAACACGTGATTAAGAATGTGACAATGTCAGACCACGGAGGAAAATGAAACAGGAATTTCCTTAAATTAATAAGGAAATTAATTATAAGGAAATTAATAAGGAAATTCCTGTTTCATTTTCCTCCGTGGTCTGACATTGTCTATATATATATATATATATATATATATATATATATATATATATATATATATATATATATATATATATATATATATATATATATATAGTATAAACTAGCCTAGAGCACGTATTAACACATAAAACAAAAAAATAGATTCCACACCTATTCTTCTTGTTAAACTTCGTCTCATAACTCATGTTTTCAAAGTTATGAGCTGGTCCGCCTCTCACGAGGAAATTAAAGAGTTTAGAGCAAGGACGTGGCTGGCGTATCAAGAGGCTGTCTCGCTCTATACCACCACTGATGACTCTTGATGAATACAATCCACTGCTGTACCCGAGCAATGCGAATGCTATTTTTTTTATCACGTTTATTTAATTGATCAGCTGACGTTGGCATATTTCACGCGCTGGGTTGTCCATTCTCAGTGCTGGTTTGGGTCGACTATTTTTCCAGTATTTAATGGTATCATGGTATTTAATATTAGTTTTTGATAAAATATTGTAGCATTACTTAAAAAAAAATGTAGTTTGGAAATTTTGTTTTGTATTTATGAATAAGGTAGTTTTATATTGATTATTTTACAGTTGTGAAATTGTAAATAATGAAGAATTTCACTCCCATTCTGGTTATCATCAGGGAAGTACAATCAAGCTCAAATATCCAACATTAGTGATGAGTTTGCTTCGAAGCATCAGATCGCAGACATGATCAACTTCCGGGAGATGTAAATGTTGAAGCAATAATCCTTTCTGTCACTTTCTTACGTTTACGACCTGTAGCTCACTATCTAACACAGTGCACAGTTACAAACCCATTAAGATTTTAACTTAGATTCGACAGAGCAGAAGAAGTTGTTAAACACATATGGCAAAATCTTACTGAAGCGATCATACGAGTCATAAATACTCATACTCCGCCCAAGTAAAATAGAAACAAGCAACAGTTAGTGGGCCAGCCAGAGGCTTAGGGCCCGCGCAGGAATATCCCTGCAAAAAAAAAAAATGTAGCTCACTCTGTCTTAAGGTGTTTGTGACTGTGTATTGGCAGCTCCACCACATAAACATCTCACAAGACCGTGTAAACCTTTATTTCCAGTCAGTGAGATTGATGCCCTGGCCATCGACTGCGCTTAGTCTTTCTACAAACAAGCGTGTTCAACACTTTTTAATACTTGCTTTGTTAGAACAGATTATTTGCTGTATTCAAATTATAAACATTATATTATTGTTTAAATATTTTGAATCAAATTCAATTAAAAATAGTAATTTCGACATAATTTCTGGGATTAAATGAAACGCAAGACTGCAAACAACACAAGCTGCTGATGGAATTAAGTGAAACATTCTGAAAAACGGAGACACTGACCTTTAGGTTTCAATATTTATGAAGTTTTTTTTCTCAGCGATCCACGGCATATCCTTATCATATATATGAGTAATGACTGAGGCTGTGTGCTGAGCAATACTTTTTTATTCACTCTAACCATCACTTTACCTGTCACTACCAGTCTCTCTGTTCTCTACGGCTTTGTTATATATTTTAAACTAATATATTGGTTATGTTATCAGAAGTTTAGGTAAGACTTGTTGCCTTGTCTGTCTATCTCGCACCATTTTTTCCCTCCCTGTCTTTTGTCCTTCATGCTTAACAAGACGTAAATAAAGCTGAAGGAGCCGGTCGGCCGAGCGGACAGCACACTGGACTTGTGATCATGTGGTCCTGGGTTCGATCCCAGGCGCCGGCGAGAAACAATGGGCAGAGTTTCTTTCACCCTATGCCTCTGTTACCTAGCAGTAAAATAGGTACCTGGGTGTTAGTCAGCTGTCACGGGCTGTTTCCTGGGGGTGGAGGCCTGGTCGAGGACCGGGCCGCGGGGACACAATAAAAAAGCCCCGAAATCATCTCAAGATAACCTCAAGAAGGTGAGGAAGAAAGAGACTCTGCCAAGAGTACAAAAATCCATGCAACACGTGCAACAAAACGCCTTTTTTAAGCTGCATTTCGACTTCGCAACCTGCATTACAATCGCGCTAGAAAGATTGGATAGGTATTTTCATTATAGAAACTAGAATTAATTTCCCTGAAAAATTAGAGAGAAAAAGTTGTTTGATCAGAAACAAAAATATAGTTGTTGGACGGTTTTCTAAGTGAGATCCGTGTAATAATCCACAAATAATAATGTTTACGGATACTTGTTGCCTTACACTTATAAGGTGTTAAGGCGGAATTTGCCAGAGTTGTGGTAATAGGAAGGGAGCCTTTGGCTACTCTAGCATGAGGTAATTTTCGTAGTTATGATTCTTAGCTATGCTTAAGGTAGTATAACACTCCATAACAGATAGCTTTTCTGTTGATAAAGATGTGTGTTATTCCTTCCCTCTGTCTGCCTCTCTCTCTCTCTCTCTCTCTCTCTCTCTCTCTCTCTCTCTCTCTCTCTCTCTCTCTCTCTCTCTCTCTCTCTCTCTCTCTCTCTCTCGCTTTCCCCTACTACTCTCCTGCTTACTTCCTTCCCTTCTCACGTCTGCCTCTCCTGTCCTTCCTATCCTGTCCTTCTCCATCCTCCTCTTCTTGGTCTCCAGCCCAAGTGTTGTGGTAAGGAAGATCGCGTCCCAAGAGGATACAAGTGTCTCACTCTCCGAGTCTCGGTGTTGTCTTCTGGCTGAGGAGGAGGAGGCGGCGGTCGGGCCAGACAAGTGGGAGCTTTTGTTCTTTATTCAACGTCAAAAGAAGGTCATTTTGTGGAGGGGAGATGTGAATAGATGGGCTGATTAATTTCTAGGGACGGAGGACAAGGAGGGAGAGATAATGAGACGGTAAAAGGGGGGAGGGGCAAAAGTAGATGGAAGGAGAGTAGCAAAGATGTAAACAGCCGCCTGCAGGTGTTAAAGAAGGAGTAACCGGCAGGTGATGGAGAAGGAGTAACCAACAGGTGTTGTGGAGTGAGTAATCAGGTGTTGAGGAAGGAGTAATCAGCAGGTGTGATCATGAGAGATAAAAGCGACACAGTTTTTTTGGAAATAATTGTAAATGAGCAAATTATTTTCTTTTTGAGCAAATACAAACAATTCACGCAGCCAACTCCTTTTTTTGTTAGTGTGTTTTAAATACTCCAGTGGTGTATAGGGGAAATGACCGATAGAGTAATGTATTTAGTGAGATAATTGTGACCTGCCACTGACATTTATGGTCACAATAGTGGTCAATATATGATGTCTACGTAACTGCCATCTATTGTAAAGTGTCATTAATATGATGTTAATTGTTCCTTCTAGTTGTACTTTTTGAATGAAATTTATAGAAGGAATAATTGAGGATAGTTAGGATTAAACATAGGAAGAGAGGTGATGGGGGGCGTGCAGAGTGGAGGGGGGGGGGAGGGAGGGGGGGAAGAAGGGGGAGGAGGAGGAGGAAGAGGAAGAGAGGAATTGTTGAGATGGAAAGAAAAATAACATTTTTAAATGCATGTTAAGGTAAAAAAAAAATACGGGACTCAAAACCTTTGTATTGCTAAGGCGAGTGGCTGGAGGCAGGAAGGATAAAGAAATTGAAGGAAGAAGGAAGGAATAGAAGGAAGGAAGGAAGGAAGGAAGGGAGAACAGCGACGTAAACTAGGTATACAGAGTTCGCCTCCCATTACGTGTTCCATCTGCGTCGCAAAAACCCGGAGGCCGCATGCAAATGAGAGCTGAAATGATTTACAAGTTTGTTTGTGTGTTTTATACCCGAAATTTTCCCTCCGAATGTTTAGAGTTCAGCTAAAGACTTAAGAAACGAGAAGAGTAGTAGAGAGTTTACCTTAATTATAACAAGAACAGTATCTCGCAGAGGATGCCAGCGGCCGCTAGAACAGCGCCATCTATCCACCGAAAGGGCAACTGTTCTTTGGTAGCGTTTGAGGAATTAATATTTCGTTGTAAATATTAAAATCGTAGTTTTGGAGTAGATTTCAGCTCGCTACTGTTCTTATTCAGTTTTTTTCCTATAATACCTAATATTATTGTAAATATGCATGTTTGTAGTATTTTAAAGTTAATGGCAATTATGTGAAGAATGTTTAACATTTTGTTCAGAGGGTCGAAGACAATTATTTTGAAAATTAAAAAGTTCTTCGATTTGAAGTAAACGTTTTAGGAGAAATACATAATACATTAATGACCAACCAACAAGTATACTGTAGTTCTGAATGTAGTCCAAGACTTTAGTGAACTGTGTATGTATATATGTCGAGAATCTGGGTATACTTTTGTATGTATCTTTTGTTCTGTATTTACTGCGGGTGGTACAGTTCGTAAGGCCAACATATCACTGAACGGGATGCATTTGCTCACTCGTGATCACCGTACAATTTGAGGTGGTTTAAGGAAATTAAAAACACAACGATAAACGTTGACGTTTTTCGTTTATTATGACAATGACGTTTCCTGGGGACTAACGAGTATCGTCTACAGTATGTTAGGAGGGTTGACTACTTTCTGACGCTTTTAGTTAGGCAAATACCACTACATTTTTTACGATTGGGGAATAAAATTATGGATATACAGTTTGGTTTCGTTTATCAGCCTCCGTTAGTAACTTTACTTAAGACCTGAACGTAGTTTCAAAGTAAACTTCTTAGTCAGTAAAGTAAAGTTAGCCTTAATAACCCTCCAGAAGTTGCCAGGCCTAAATTTAAATAAAACACAAAACTTCACCACAACAAAATATTGAATAACATCTAAAACTCTCTTTCACCCATCGATAATCACGCACAAAATTGTTTATTAAATGTCAAACAATTTGCCTGAGTTTCATCTCTTGTCTCTTGCACATACGCCCGTTTGATCCTCAGATGAGTGGAATCGCCCACTTAGTCTTATAAGTAATTAAGTCTCTTAAGTGCCTTACGTTAATTAATTTATAAGATGTGGAATGCGAGAGATTCATGACGTCACTGCTTGTGTAAATAAGGGTGCAGGGAGATTGCCAACAAAGAGAAAGAGATGACGAAGAGAGAGATTAAGATAAGAAGGGGGACCTGATTGATAACTATCCGATAAGAAGGGGGAAAAGGTGAAGAAGAAATAGAGAAAGAGAGGAGGCAGGAAGAGAGAAAGAAAAAAGAGTTAAATCAGCATTGACGGCTGTTGATGGAAAAGCTTTGGAACGGAAGGAAAAGAAGAAAATACCAAAGCACTTTCTTGCTTTGGTTGTTCAGTAAGCTGACTGTGACGGCTGTAATAACCCTTTCGAGGTCGACAGGTCTTTTAACACCAAATGAAACCGTCGTGGCCTTCATCAGTTCGTAAGACGGCCGTGTGGTGGCAGCACAACAGTATTGACCCACAATGGTGGCAGTACAACAGTATTGACCCACAATGGTGGCAGCACAACAGTAGTGACCCACAATGGTGGCAGCACAACAGTAGTGACCCACAATGGTGGCAGCACAACAGTAATGACCCACAATGGTGGCAGCACAACAGTAATGACCCACAATGGTGGCAGCACAACAGTAATGACCCACAATGGTGGCAGCACAACAGTAATGACCCACAATGGTGGCAGCACAACAGTAATGACCCACAATGGTGGCAGCACAACAGTAATGACCCACAATGGTGGCAGCACAACAGTAATGACCCACAATGATGGCAGCACAGCAGTATTGACCCACAATGATGGCAGCACAGCAGTATTGACCCACAATGGTGGCAGCACAACAGTAATGACCCACAATGGTGGCAGCACAACAGTATTGACCCACAATGGTGGAAGCACAACAGTATTGACCCACAATGGTGGCAGCACAACAGTAATGTCCCACAATGGTGGAAGCACAACAGTAGTGACCCACAATGGTGGCAGCACAACAGTAATGACCCACAATGATGGCAGCACAACAGTATTGACCTACAATGATGGCAACACAACAGTAATGACCCACAATGGTAGCAGCACAACAGTATTGACCTACAATGGTGGCAGCACAACAGTATTGACCCACAATGGTGGCAGCACAACAGTATTGACCCACAATGGTGGCAGCACAACAGTAATGACCCACAATGGTGGCAACACAACAGTATTGACCCACAATGGTGGCAGCAGGTAGTCCCAGCCTTCACCTGCCTTCTGGCCGCTGATTGGCCCGTCGTCAATTATATTAGCGTTTCCTGATTGGCTCTGATTGATCTCTGGTAATCTGGTCAGCCAGTCATCATTTACGTTCCTGAAATCCGATAATTTTTTCAGTCGGCGTGAGAGTTTTGTTAATTTTTTCTCCCACGCTGCTCGTGTTTTCTCTCCCATTCTGTTTGCATTTTCTCTCCCACGTTTGCTGTTATGATTTTGTCTCTCACACGCGATAGTTATAAAAAATATCCCGTGCAAAGTGTTTAAATATTATTAACGATTCATTAAATCTCGAGTCAAAAGTATTAAAATTACTTCAATAAAGTTCAGATGTTCAGATCTAGACTTTTCCAACAACGAAACGAACTTTAACCCATTTAATATTTTTTTTTTGCAGTTGTACGTAGTTCACTAATAAAAATACGTGATATTGGGAACCCCAAGCACGGCCCGTGGGCTTTCATTTTTATTTCATGGTATCGTGGTGTAAATGAAAGCGAGGAAGGGAAAGTTATTTAAGGAGAGATGGAAGGGAAAGAGGGAGGGAGGGCGGGAAGAGAGAGGTGTTGGGGGGGGGGGGGCATGAATGGCGAGAGGGAGAGAGGGAGGGAGGTTTTGAAGGGAAGGGTGCAAGGTATTCCAGAGAGCGTTGTTTCGAGAAAGGGATGGACAGAGGAAGTGAAAGTGGAATGTTGTCAAAATAATTTGAGAGAAATGGATGAGTGAAAGAAGGAGCAGCAGCAGGAGGAGAAGGAGGGAGGTAAGGAAGAATCGGGAAAAGTGGAAAAGCAATTAGGAAGATAAAAAATGAATAAAAGTGGGGAAATTTAAAAGAAAGAAGAGACCGTAGGGTGAATAAAAATAAGATACCATGGTGCTTCTTGCAAGAAAGTGGTCGTGGTCTAACCAAAATGGCTTCCTTCTTCACCTGAAGCCAGACTGAACTACATCAACCACTGCGAGGGATATAGCCTCAGATTACGGGCTCACCATAGCCTGTGCTACTTGGCCATTTCTTTCTAAGTAGCTGAATCTAAAACAACAGCAGCAACCTCATTCACACCAGCGAAACGTCTCCTTCCTAACCCCAAAAAATTAAATTTGGGCACAAAAGCAACTTCCTAAACATCAGCCATTATATCTAATTATTGCCACTTTATTCTTTGCATTATTTACGTCACCATTATAGTAGAGTCAAATTGCAACATAACCCTGGTGGCTATAGACGTTGCATGCCCCTCCTACTATGTTGACTTTTCCGGAGAGTCAACAGGAGTACGTGTTGCAACACCTTTCATGCCACTGATACAATCTTCCCTGAACAAACACCTGGCAACAGCTCTCTTACACAACACTGAAAACAAAAGTTTGTTTATCTCTTCGTTTCTCTCTCTCTCTCTTTTCCTTACATATTCCATGATAATGGTTAGTTGCGTGTTCATGTATGTTGATTTATGGTCCTATCTGCTTGCTTGCTTGCCTGATTACTTGCTTGCCTGCTCCCTACCTGCTTGCTTGCCAACTTGCCTGTCTATCAGTCTGCCTTATTTGCTTGACTGAAATTTCTGCTCTAACTGCCCCTAGGGTTATGATAGTGACTAATTCTTTGATTTTGTTTTTATTAAACACTATGTATTTTCAAAAGTATGATTTTTACTTAACAAAAACCTTGAATATCAGAATCAGCCTTGTTTTTAATGACTTGGTTCAGCCCCCCCCGAAAAAAGTGCTTTACGTTAATTTAAATGTTATATTATCTAAAGTATTTGTTCTTATGACTATAGCACTACTATTTAACAATTCGTGTTTAACACAAGATAGCAAACATAGCATTGTGCACGGGCTGCTTACTATAATAAATCGATCAAATGAACGTATATCTTTTTTGGATTATTTAATAAAGTTTTAACATTGGAACCGACCGTTGGGGGGAGGCGGGGGAGGGGGGGGGGATAAGTCAGCTGTAGCGACCCTCCGTGGAGGGGGGGGGGGGATGAGGGGGAGGGGCAGGACCGAGGTAGCCACATATTGCAAAAAAAAAAAAAAAAAACAATCCAGACCCCAGTAACCTTCCCAACTGCCTTACACAATATACGGAACCAGGCAGAAGACTAGGACCTCAAGATTAAGAAGACAATAATAAAAATTCTCGTGAAGGATAAATATAAAGCAGAAAACAGCCTTCGGAAATCTGATGAGATTCCTTACCCATAGCACCAACACAAAGCTACACTTGTAGGGTATGGTTACACTTAAGAGCAAGGTATAATCAAGGTAAAGTTATAAGGAACTGTAGTCCAATGCTGCATCTGGAATATCCTTCAGTACTACTGACAATCCAGGAGCTTCATGAACTACTGAACATACAGCCACTAAACATCAGACTACAACAGCAACCAACAAGGGTGTGGGAACATCATCGAAATGTTAGAATACCAAAATGCTAGAAAGATTACTCCAAGATGAGACGCCCTGCTCCCACGGCTGGTGGCCCAAGAGCCTCGATCTACTAGACGAAAACCCCGCCCCACAATACATAACCCTTAAATGAAATACTGACCAGAAACTCCTCTCCTTCCCTCAAATAATAAATATCGATTAACAAACAAAAATTACAATTTACCCTTAAATAGAAATCTAAACATGCAAAAAGTCATCGGCGTGTATATGTGAATGATTCATTGTATTCGTCTACATCATACACACGTATGACAAAAAAATATACGTGACGGACCCTACACACGCACTCACAGCTCGTTGACAAGAGAGCCAGCTTAGCTTAGCTACCACACACACACACACACACACACACACACACACACACACACACACACACACACACACACACACACACACACACACACACACACACACACACACACACATCGTGTGAACAAGACGGACCAGTTGTGACCTTGCCTCCATCATCGTGAAAAAGGGGGCCATAGTTGCCACCGTTGGCGTGGGGGTGGGGGGGGGGGGGAGGGTGTAAGGTCTGTATGTATGGATGGCTCTACTGCGAGGTGGCAGTTATTGACGCCAGGGGCCACGGAGGCCGTGGTGCCACCACACTGCCACAAACAAGATGTCAACAAACATCGAGGCACTCTCGCCGACTAGGAGTCGAGCCAGGACCCTTCACCGCATCCTCACGATGAAACGGAACATGGAGTGAGAACATGCAGTGAGAACGTGGGGTGAGAACGGGTTGTAAGAGGGTTGGGGTAAGGGACTAAATGGGGTTGTTAGAGACCTGGAACGTCATTGGGGGGATTGTGGGGCTGTGGAAATGTGTCGTGAGGATAGCCCGTTCATTTCCTTTGCCACAATCTACTAAATATCAAATACTAACGTACCGCACGGACCCAAACCTACTAACTTCTTTTGGCGAGCTACTACTTTTCAAAGCACTTTGAAATTTGTACGTTTTGGGGGACAATAATGGCCAAAAATGTAATAAAGAATGGGTTGGTAAGCTTGGAGCAGCGTCGCAGCCCGTTATGAGGTGACGACTGAGAAATTGTACTGTTGCGTGAATAGCTATTTATGCATATAGTTCATTCTATTATCGGACGAATATATATCATCATATACTGGTCACCACTTGTATACACCTTGCAAATATAGGAGAAAACATCTATATTTCTCTCTTTACACTATCAAAATAGAATATTTCGGACCAGGATGGACCAAAACGTCGGCACTTCCTCTGTTTCCAATGTAAGGGTTGGCTGCCTGGGTTTCAGCCACGTTATTGCAACTTAATATTTATGAATACATTAAGACTGCCGTTATTCTTCAGATCTTCCCTCTTAAGGGTCCCCTTAACCCTGCTGGTTACACCTGATAGATCGCGCCCCTCCGCCCTGGACCCTATTTCTGGTCCGCGTTTGAGCATACCGGTCGGATACAGGGAGCCGGTCGGCCGAGCGGACAGCACACTGGACTTGTGATCCTGTGGTCCTGGGTTCGATCCCAGACGCCGGCGAGAAACCATGGGCAGAGTTTCTTTCGTCCTATGCCCCTACATTACCTAGCAGTAAAATAGGTACCTGGATGTTAGTCAGCTGTCACGGGCTGCTTCCTGGGGGTGGAGGCCTGGTCGAGGACCGGGCCGCGGGGACACTAAAGCCCCGAAATCATCTCAAGATAACCTCAAGATACCGGTCCACCCAGGTCCATTCTCGGCCCATCCCCTCTCTGGCCCATTTTAGATTCATTGCGCACATCGCCTGGTGGGTGCGTTGACCTCGCCTGGTTGGGTGCATTGACCTCGCCTGGTTGGGTGCGATGACCTCGCCTGGTCAGCACGCCCAATCTGGCCTAAGACTTCACTACTGAACACCTAAGATAACCACATTCTTGGCTGCCGTTTGCTCTCTCGCTATTCCAGTAGCATGCTGGAACCTCGCTGTTTTGTACTCTCCTCCACGCGATGGCATAAAAGAGCCGTTCGATGTTTCTACTATGAGTTACAAGTGGGGAAGAAGAAAGGGAAGAAATACAAAAGTAGCAGCAAAGAAAAAGGCATTAAGAAACAATGAAGATGGGGAAGAAGGCAGCTTGCAAGACAGGAAACGGATAGAGATAGATAAAGTGAAAGGTTCTGGAGGGGTCAAGTCATCCAATTTGTTAAATTCATCATCCTGATGAGATAAATCTTATTATTTGATGGCTGAGAATCTTTTTTATAATGGCTCATAGATGGTTTTAGTTGAATCACCATTTGTAGTTTTCGAAGACAAGGAAAAGTGCAATGACACTAAGGAAAATATATATGAAACTTGGAGATAACAATCGTAATTCTTTTTGTTTACGTAGTACCACTGGAACCTTTTTGACTGAAAGGAAAATAGATTATCTAATACTTATACTGTAGGATATTAGCCATTTAAGGTTACTCTAAAGGGACAGGTATATCCAACCTGTCTGTGGTTCCACCATGTCTGTGGCTCCACCTTGTCTGTGGCTCCACCTTGTCTGTGGCTCCACCTTGTCTGTGGCTCCACCTTGTCTGTGGCTCCACCTTGTCTGTGGCTCCACCTTGTCTGTGGCTCCACCTTGTCTGTGGCTCCACCTTGTCTGTGGCTCCACCTTGTCTGTGGCTCAACCTTGTCTGTGGCTCCACCTTGTCTGTGGCTCCACCTTGTCTGTGGCTCCACCTTGTCTGTGGCTCCACCTTGTCTGTGGCTCAACCTTGTCTGTGGCTCCACCTTGTCTGTGGCTCCACCTTGTCTGTGGCTCCACCTTGCCTCTGGCTCCACCTTGTCCTGTGGCTCCACCTTGTCTGTGGCTCCACCTTGTCTGTGGCTCCACCTTGTCTGTGGCTCCACCTTGTCTGTGGCTCCACCTTGCCTGTGGCTCCACCTTGTCTGTGGCTCCACCTTGTCTGTGGCTCCACCTTGTCTGTGGCTCCACCTTGTCTGTGGCTCCACCTTGTCTGTGGCTCAACCTTGTCTGTGGCTCCACCTTGTCTCTGGCTCCACCTTGCCTGTGGCTCCACCTTGTCTCTGGCTCCACCTTGTCTGTGGCTCCACCTTGCCTGTGGCTCCACCTTGTCTGTGGCTCCACCTTGTCTGTGGCTCCACCTTGCCTGTGGCTCCACCTTGTCTGTGGCTCCACCTTGTCTGTGGCAGCAACAGAGCAGTGACTGGATATACATAGAAACGAGCATCCAAAAGTCTCTCTGAATATTTTCTTTTATTACCTTTATTTTTTCTTTGCCTGAAACTATATTTTCCATTTGTTTTTCATCTTTCTTCCTCGCTAACTGTGCCTGACTATTAGAAACACTTTCTGTGCCTCGACACCCCCCTCTTCTATCTCTCTCTCTCTCTCTCTCTCTCTCTCTCTCTCTCTCTCTCTCTCTCTCTCTCTCTCTCTCTCTCTCTCTCTCTCTCTCTCTCTCTCTCTCTCTATCTCCTTATCTCCTATTCTGTCAGAACCTATTAGCATCACTGACCATTAACATCTCGTAGAAGAGATATTTTGTCGGTTTGGTGCTCAATATGATATCCTGCTTCCCCCTTTTAATCACCCTTTTCTAGCAAATTATTGCTTACACAGAGAAATTACATTATCGTGAGATATCAATGAGAAAATCCGCAGGATTTTGATGAGGATTCGAACCATCGAACCTATTCGATGAATATTCGTTTAGAGCGTGTATATGGGAATAATCCAGCGCATAAGTTCGAATCCGCATCACGGCTCCAGTGGAAGTTTTTCATACTGGTGCTTTATTAGAAGCATCACCAGCATCCCTCAGCATCAGCAATGCTTCAAAACAGTATGCAGCCACTGTATCGTCCCTCTACTGTGGCATTAGGAAACTCTGCTTTTCCAAAAACATTAATCTCGCTAATATGCGGTTTAAAATAATGGATTAAAATCCTCTATTGTCAAACTGGTTGCGGTTGTGAACTTACACCTGATGGACAGTATTGACATATTTTATCTATACTATAATTTCCTGCGCTCATATTGGGTGAATAAACTTTTAAATGAGCTTTATTCGCGGGGCATTTTAGCTATGTTGAAAATGAATTGCAATGGGAGCTGTGAATGCGACCCTTTGTGTTAAATAATGAATTCATGCTGTTGGACTCTGGTGGCTATACACACAGGGGCCACTTATGTAAATATTTTATGTTGCTGTAATATCGCATTCATTGGTTATTATGTAAAATGTCAGAACATGTTGGGGGGTCTTGGAGCAAGAGTGGAGTAAAGTTAAAGAGGGGCCAGGGAAATGAAGGTTAAGGGGAGAGAGAGAGAGAGATGACGGGGGAACATGGAGACTAGGAAAAGAAAGCAGACGAGGCTAGACAAAAACAGCTGAGCTTTGCCAGTCCTCTGACAATGTCTGCTCCAGAGGGCGCATCGCGGATAGTGTGACGGTAGAGAACTAACCTCCCTGTCTATATTTCTCTAACTTGTCTGCTGCTGACAACATCAGGGCAAGTTGGAAATGGCAGAGAGGTCGTTTCCCGACATTTCTGCTGATGACAATCATTGGACGAGTTGGAAAGTGCAGAGAGATTGCTTCCTGACGTTCTTGGAAAGAGGATAAGCAGAGAGAGCAGACGCCGGCAGTCTCGGCAAGACTTGGGGGGTTGAAATGCCCTGGATAGATAACTTTGAAAGTGCAAAGGTCAGCCTTTGGAAATTTCTGTCTTTGAAAACTTTCTTTATATCGATAGAGCATCTTCCATGCTGACATTAATAAGGGTTTTGAAAGTGCTGATGTTCCAATTTTCGGAACGATTGATGACAATTAAACGTTCATGGAAACCAGCAACTTTGAGTGTGTCTTAAGTCTGACGACTCTTGGAAGAAAAGGCTAAAGACCAACTATTACATGGTTTGTCCTTAACTATTCTACAATAGATGTTAATACTTGGTATAAATGTGAGGTTATGTATTCGTCAGAGACATTTAGAAAGAACAAATACAATCTTTATAAAGGTGTAATTAACTTACTTGTCAGGATAAAGGTAATTGTGATTGTTAGAGGTTTTTCTTGAGAGAGGCTCGACCCTCCTTGCCTGCAAGTGATTGTATGTTCCTAAAAGTTAAGGTCGTTGCTCTTGGAAAGGAAAGATATGTCTTTTTTTATTAGGCATGGAAAAAAACAAACACTATAGAGAGAGCTAATCAGCAGCCCCACCCACAGCAATCAGCAACCCCATCCATGGCAATCATTGCTAGAGTCAAAGACAGTATAAGATGAACTCCCCCAAGCAAGTCACAGCTTGGCTGCCCACAGAACCGAAATTCAACGACAGATTTTAGCTGTTAGCCTGTGATATTATAGGCCTTCGCTGGCTCTGGTACCCATTGGTTAGATGTGATGGGGGCAGGGGGGGGCAGGGGGGGCAGGGGGGGGGCGAGGGCATTGCTACATGGATGGAAGGCTGCATCTATTGTAGCATCCCTGGTTCCAAATTCTCTGATAATTCAAGCAACTTCTTGCGCGAAGAGAAGCATCTTCTGACACCTCGCTTCAGAACACGCCTCGCTATAGTGTTCCAAATTACCAAGTGAAGCACACCAGCTCCCGATATCATCAGTGTTCGTTATCGCAGTGGGGCTGATGTGTGTGTGCATTCAGGTTCGCTGTAGGACCGGAGACTAAAGGGAGGACTCGCCCCATCAATTATTGCTCTGGGTGGCATGTAATCTCCAGGCCTTAGCCCTCTAAGGACAGACTTACGATCACCCATTATAAGTACACACCGCTACCATTGGAGCAAAGGAGTTACCCTTGTTAATTGATGATATTCACTTGAGTGTTGAAGGTTGATTTATCAAGTACGTCCATTGTCATGCACGCTGGTGCTGTGTTCTCTGATTGCAAATGAAACCAATTGGTGATTTACACGTTACAGCCCATTGTTGTTATTTATGTATTGTGCATGATACTGATTACCCATTATTGAGACCTGTGCATCAGTGTAACACTGAGAGAAAGTAATACTTTCCAGTGGTTGAGTTCCAGCTTCATGTTGGTATACGCTCTTGAGACTGTTGATAATATTCAACCTCACTGTTTTATATTCTGTTTCGTAGTTAGAAAATACGACGAAAATATTGGGCATAAATTCTTCCCCTGATCACCCAATGTCATAGTAAACTGTTTACTCTGAAATTAAATATTTATTTTTTAAACATTTATTTTTTGTTTGTAAATAGCCTGGAAAGCGGATTTTTCTTTTAAATCAGCTTTCCAGTCACTTGGTCTGGAAAATGGAGCGAAGGTCTCTCATTTTGCAGGTCGGCGTTCAATCCCCATCCGTCACGTGGCTAGGCACAATTCCTTCCCCCTGTCCTGTCCTATATCCTTATCCTCATAGTCCTTCCAAGTGGTATATAGCAGTAATTGCTTAGTATTTTCTCTTGATGCTTAAATCTACGCATCAGCAAGGAAAGAGGAAGTCTTCAGATATGACAAGAGGCGACGATCTCTTGACACATCTAAGACAGGGCCTTTCCTACCATGTTAATCCTTCCAAGATTAAGCTTGCAGAGGCAGGCAACAGGATCTCACTCGATGCACCTGGGCTCTGGCTGCAAATTACTACGGGTTTAGGATCCAGCGTCATGGGTTCGATTCTACCACCCTGCTTCAGAGATTTTCTCAGATATATTGTGTTATTGTGATTTCATTTGTTTATAGTCGTTTATTTAAGTAGTCTGACCAGGATTCCTGGCGTCGTGAGAGCATCGGAGAGACGCTGAATATACTGACGACTTCTCTCTCTCTCTCTCTTTCTCTGTCTCTGTCTGTCTGTCTGTCTGTCTGTCTGTCTGTCTGTCTGTCTGTCTGTCTCTCTCTCTCTCTCTCTCTCTCTCTCTCTCTCTCTCTCTCTCTCTCTCTCTCTCGTATCCTCAACATTTGTATATATTTGGCTCACTGCATAAGCCCAGAACTATAATTACAAGACCATACAGGTTTACGTAGGCCGTAGATAAACCACTCCACCTCAGCTTAACAAGGGGATAGCTCAGCCTTATCTTAATTAACTCAGCTCACTTGGGAGGAGAACTGCAGGGGAGATGAAGACAGTTCTGACTTGTAAATCTCGTGAGCGTTAAACAAGCTTCCAGGGGCTTGGATGACAGTCGAGTACCAGACTTCACTTAGGAAATTAGATTTCCAGGAATTCGTGCTCGAGTAGCAGCAGCAGCTGGATGTAGACACGGGCGTGAAGTTGTCGAGTTTGAGGAATTAATCCTTGAGCCAAAGTGTCGTTCGTTCGTTTTGACTCTTGTCGCCCTCGATGCCTTAGACGGTAGGCAGTTGAAGCAGCTCTCTCTCTCTCTCTCTCTCTCTCTCTCTCTCTCTCTCTCTCTCTCTCTCTCTCTCTCTCTCTCTCTCTCTCTCTCTCTCTCTCTCTCTCTCTCTCTCCAGAAGGGGGGTTCAAGTATGCATTCGATGCTTCTCCTACTAGATTTCTTGAGACGTCTGCTCGTCCTTCGAGCCGTCTTGGCAACATTTGCTGGTACTCGGGCGGACGGGATGAACTTCTGGGTGATCCTCAAGAAGTGAAACGCGAATTATGGAAGGTGAGAGTGATTAGGGACGTGTATCGCCCTGATAAGATGAACTTATTTCATAAAAAAATTAGTCTCTCTTGCATCTTGAGTGCTGGGGAACTCGACATATACACGATTAAGAAACTTTGAAAGATTAATGATTTACATATACTTTTTTTTAGCTAACAGGAAGGTACTTCGATATAAATATAAGCCAATTCAAACATAAAATGTTACGGAGAAAGTAGTGTTTGCCTAACTGAATGTGTTTATGTGTGAGAGAGGAACAGAGAGAGAGAGAGAGAGACAGAGACAGACAGACAGACAGACAGACAGACAGACAGACAGACAGACAGAAAGAGAGAGAGAGAAGGCTGAAACAAACACAACTTTCAGACACTAAGTTACGCCTGACCAGAGGCATCAAAATGGTTTTACTTGGAAGGAAGTTTATAATTCATTAGCCTAATGGAAGGATTATCTCCTACGCATATATGTGCAAATTTGTGCGATACGGAGCAAGGAGCACTAATATTTAAAACAATGCAAATTAACCGGTCCAACCAACCACTCTACCAGGACTTTTAGCTTATAACGCAAATACCATTTTTCGTAAAGATGACCTGCAAAACATTATTGAGCTGAAAGTAAGCAAGCTAGAGTGTAGTTATCCTTGTAACAGTAGTTAACAAATGCTGTTTAAAATAGTCCATACAGTTCTAATAATTGTAAATAGTCTCATTCATTTGTATGAGGTTTAGGTTTAATTAAAACTGGTTAAGTTGTTTCGGTTTTGTGGTTGGGGATAGGTTAAGTTGGGTGGGATTATGGTTGGGATAAATTACGTTTGACAGATTTGTAAAGCTGGGATAGGTTAGACAAGGCTAGATTGGCTTATGCGGTTTAAAATCTATTGACTGTGAACATCATAATGGGGACAACATACTCAGCTCCTTTCTGGCTGCAGTTATATAATCCCCAAAAAATTCAGGAGTAAATTAAATATAGTATAATACACTGAAAATATACCACAGTTGGGGAGCCAAGAGAAAATATTTCTATATTATGTTAACTATATGCAATGGGAAAGCCAGCTAGAACATACAAGAACATACATACAGAACAAGGGAGCCGGTCGGGCGAGCGGACAGCACGCTGGACTTGTGATCCTGTGGTCCTATGTTCGATCCCAGGCGCCGGCGAGAAACAATGGGCAGAGTTTCTTTCACCCTACGCCCCTGTTACCGAGCAGTAAAATAGGTACCTGGGTGTTAGTCAGCTGTCACGGGCTGCTTCCTGGGGGTGGAGGCCTGGTCGAGGACCGGGCCGCGGGGACACTAAAAAGCCCCGAAATCATCTCAAGATAACCTCAAGATATACCATTAGAACCTAATAAACGAATTTCTATGAACTATAGACCTTATTGTGGAACTTTATTTTTTAAAATCCTTTTGGAAACGATGCGTGGTATTAGGAAAGGTCTCTCAGGATAATTTACGAATGCCTTCCTGTAGTGGATCAAGTTAAGGAAATAGAAGGAATACATATGTATGAGAAACTCCTTGTAGCAGAACGAGAGACTAGAACCAGCGTTCTGGGTCTTGCTAGACACCCGCAGTAGTAACCTATGCCTTAGTGCTCAATACATTTCTTCACAGATATATCAAATTAATATGTGATTTCATGGAATGTATGGCTGAATTTTATTTTATATTGCGTGCATACAGTTCGTGTATTGAGTAGGGGAGGGGGTGGGGGTGAATGGTTGGGGAGGGGGTGTTGGGAAGAGGGTGTTGGGGAGGGGGGTGTTGGGGAGAGGGTGTTGGGAAGGGGGTGTGTGAGGGGTGTGTGGGGGTAAGTAACCGCTGACGAGCCTCGTGACTGATAATTTTATCTTTAAGCAGCTTACCTGTCAGTCAGGGAGACAAAGACTCCACGCCCACCTGTGCTTAAGATAACACACATATCGTGAATATCATACCTGCACCTCATTCACCTAACACTTAATTCCAGTGATCAGCATCATAAAATAGTGATGATTTTTATCTTCAGTTTTATATTCCTTTCACTGTAGGATTGTCAGCATTATGTAAAGTTTCATAATTCGCATGGAAATGCATTTATGAAATATAAGCCACAATAACCATTTCTGTGTTTACAGAGAAAAATATAAACCTTCAAGTTTAAATCTTGCAATAAAAATGCTAGTCGCATTGTTGCCTTCCCTATTCAAGCTTATTTAATATCTTGCTTCAAATAGTTTTCTTTTGGTAAGCCTGTGGGTTATCTTGCATGTATGGGAAAGATAACTTTACCACAGCAATAGAGAAGGAGTATCGTACATGAGAAGGATTAAGACAGAGGAGGACTGCTTGAGATTTCAAGAAGACCTGGACAAACTGAAGAAATGATCGAACAAATGGTTGTTAGAGTTTAACCCAAGCAAATGTAATATTATGAGCAACAGAGAAGAAGAAGAGGAAACAGTAAAAACGACACTCTCAAAGTTACGTACGTGTGAGATGCCTTTCAGGCTAAAATAGCCTTTTCGGGAACCAAAACAAAATCTTACCTTCCTATCCGGTAGTTACGGTAGTTATGGGGATCAAAACTCACTCCAGATGTCATAACTCGAGAAGTTAGAGCCTCTGAAAAATCCCTCGGAGAGGTGGATTTATGCAAGAGTTATTGGGGAAAATGTGGGATTTAAGAGAGGCCAACGAATCCATAACCATCAGGGAACACTGCTTCAGGGGTCATTATCACGCTCTTGACGACACCTGGGATGAGCGCTTTGGCTGTCATGTCCTCACCGCCCGCCAATCGCAGCGTTTCATTACCGGGATAAAGAACTGAACGATCTCTGTGCAAAGCAAAACCACACACACACACACACACACACACACACACACACACACACACACACACACACACACACACACACACACACACACACACATGTGTGTGTGTGTCTAATATATGTGAACGATCTTCCAGAGGGTATAGACTCATTCCTCTCGATGTTTGCTGATGATGCAAAAATTATGAGAAGAATCAAGACGGATGAAGATAGACAGAGACTACAGGATGACCTGGATAAACTGGAGGAATGGTCTAGAAAATGGCTGCTGAAGTTCAACTCTGGAAAGTGTAAGGTGATGAAATTAGGCGAAGGGAGCAGGAGGCTGAACACAAGGTATCATCTGGGAGGGGAAATCCTGCAAGAATCAAATAGAGAGAAGGATCTGGGGGTTGATATCACACCGAACCTGTCCCCAGAGGCCCACATCAAAAGAATATCATCAGCGGCATATGCTAGACTGGCCAACATAAGAACTGCCTTCAGAAACTTGTGTAAGGAATCTTTCAGAACCCTGTATACCACTTATGTAAGACCAATCCTGGAGTATGCAGCTCCAGCCTGGAGTCCATACCTAGTTAAACACAAGACAAAGTTAGAGAAGATTCAGCGGTATGCCACCAGGCTCGTCCCGGAACTGAGAGGATTGAGCTACGAGGAAAGGCTAAAGGAGCTGAACCTCACATCCCTGGAAAACAGAAGAGTAAGGGGAGACATGATAACCACCTACAAAATTCTCAGGGGAATTGACAGGGTGGACAAAGACAAACTCTTCAGCACGGGTGGGACACGAACAAGGGGACACAGGTGGAAACTTAGTACCCAGATGAGCCACAGAGACGTTAGAAAGAATTTTTTCAGTGTCAGAGTAGTTAATAAATGGAATGCACTAGGAAGTGATGTGGTGGAGGCTGACTCCATACACAGTTTCAAATGTAGGTATGATAGAGCCCAGTAGGCTCAGGAATCTGTACACCAGTTGATTGACAGTTGAGAGGCGGGACCAAAGAGCCAAAGCTCAACCCCCGCAAGCACAATTAGGTGAGTACAATTAGGTGAGTACACACACACATACACACACACACACACACATCTTTATCTTTAAAGATTGAGAGGCGGTTGAGAGGCGGGACCAAAGAGCCAGAGCTCAACCCCCGCAAACACAACTAGGTGAGTACAACTAGGTGAGTACACACACACACACACTAACATTTACTCTTTTCAATGTTTGTTGATGACAAAATTATAAGAATCATTGCAATAGACCGTAAGCTAAGCTAAACAATATGTATGGATCAATAACAAATGGCTTCCAGTTTAACTCGGACAAGTGCAAAATAATGAAACCAGATGTAGGGTACAGGAGGCCGGACACAAAGTTTCAAATGACATGAAATCCTTTAAGAATATGTTGGAGAAAATGAACCTTGTGGATTGATTTCACACCGATCTTGTCTCCTGAACCCCACACGAAGCAAATATTATCAACGGCGTATGCAATTTTAGCCAACGAAATAACTGCGTTTATATATCAGTAGAAGATATAATTCAGGACCCTATATACCATACTAGGAAGGGTAACCGGCTGCACCCGGGTCTCTTTCTCCCCTCCCCTCTCTTCCCAATCTATCTCTTCTCTCCTAATCTGCCCTCTCTCTCTCTCTCTCTCTATCATCTTTTTCCCTATTCCTTTCTCTTTCCATCTTCCCTAGTACTACCTTTACGTACTACCCTTCCATCCTTACTAATATTTAATATGCAAGATGAAAGAATGGATATTTTTTAGCGAGGGTGGAAATTAGCGTAATTGCCCATTTTCTGCAAAGGCGGGACCTGTGTCTCGATCTCAACCACTCATCCACGGTTGTTCAACGTCCTACCAGCGAGCATCAGAAATATTACAGGAAACTAGATTGTTTCCTTCAAGGAGTGCCGGACCAACCGGGCTGTGGTGGGTATGTGGGCCTGCGGGCCGCTCCAAGCAACAGCCTGGTGGACCAAACTCTCACAAGTCAAGTCTGGCCTCGAGCCGGGCTTGGGGAGTAGAAGAACTCCCAGAACCCCATCAACCAGGTATCAACCAGGTAACCCTTTGTACTGCTCGTACCCAAGACCATTCACCCTGCAAAGTTTCTAGAGGCTTGCACATAGCGTCCGTCCGCCTACTTTGGACAGACATTCTCCCAGATAGGTATAACTATATCAGACAGACAAATACACGTAGCAAGATATATAGCGAACGAGATAATTAAAACAAGCGAGATTAGTGCTGATTTCACTCCGGATTAGTCGGACAAGGAGTGATTCATATTTAAAGCCCTCTTGAGAGTGAGTGATATCTAGAGAGAGAGACGATGTCGATAGGGAAAGGAAAAGAAGAACAAAGCAGAAGGTGGAAGACAGAGGAAAGTAGATTGTATCGAGAATATAACGAGACTGAAATCTTGCGGGCAGCTTCCCGTAACACGAGTCTGTAGTCACACTTAAAACTACTTCAGTATGCAGGCGATGAGTCACAATAACGTGGCTAAAGTATGTTGACCAGACCATACACTAGAAGGTGAAGGGACAACAACGTTTCGGTCCGTCCTGGACCATTCTCAAGTCGATTGTCGATCGACTTGAGATAGACTTGTCGATTGTGTTGACACAATCGACTTGAGAATGGTCCAGGACGGACCGAAACGTCGTCGTCCCTTCATCTTCTAGTGTGTGGTCTGGTCAACACTTCAGTATTGACCTGCTTCCTCTGACCAATAACCGCCAAGTATGGATAGTTTAGCTGGTTTCCTAGACTATGCAAAACCATCTCAAATTTATCGCGTGTCAGATCGTGAGAACGAGCTGAGGAAACCATGATACGAACATGACTCCTCTAACGAACGTTAATAAAAAAAATAGAAATTACCCATGAGTTATCCAATATTGAAAGGACGCACCCGAGCCTGGGGTGAGACCCAGAATGCTGGTTCGAGTACCACGTAGTGATCTAATGATTTTCGCATAATGATATCATGCATAATGGTAAACATATGTTGTTGAATATAACCGAAAGGGTAAGATTAATGATTTTAACACGAATATTGAGAAGATTCGTGTTAGAATCATTAATCTTACCCTCTCAGTCACAATCATTAATCTCGAATACAAGTGAGATTATATATATATATATATATATATATATATATATATATATATATATATATATATATATATATATATATATAAATATATATATATATAGCAATTGTCCCATATTTGCAAGGTAGATCACAGGCTTGCCAAATAAAAATCTGATTTAGCAAGATATGAAAGATACTTATATAAGGAATGCAACAGTGCAATTAATATTTGTCGACCTTTGGGTAAGATTTAAAATTTCACTAAAAAATAGTTTTTTCGGTTCAAATTGTAGAATAGAAAAAAAAATGTATAATTAGTTTCATTTCTTGTCTCAAATGAATATTTGTATTCTCGCTATATTGCGAGTTTGAAGTGAACACTGAAATTAATTAATTGGATAAAAACCTCTCTGTTTCAGGTGCTATTACCCCCCCTTGTCCTCTCTCTTGTATTCGAGGTATTAATAAACACTTATACTCAGCAATATTGACTGTTTGCATAGGTCTCGGCAGGTTAGGTGGGTTGCTTGGGTTTGTATCTTTCTGGTTAGACAAAACAATTGCAATTTGTTTACGGAGTTGTAAATCAAGAAAACGGGCTGGTGTGTACAGATGGGGGAAGGGGGGGGGGGTACAGTTAAGATGAGTGTGGTACAGACAAGGAAGATGATGACAGACGGCTGTATCCCGTCCTCCAAATAAAACGTCGTATTTTGACGTATACGACGTTCCTAAGGACAAAAGGACATTACTATAAGACGTCCTAAGGACAAAAAAAAAAAATCGTCCTACTTGAAAATGATAGCGACTTGCGAAATTGACATACTGTCCCGTTTTCTGTTTTGGGTCCTCTGGTAGGTTAGGATAAGGGCACTTTAGTACGTCAGTTTCTTGACGTTGGGGAACCTTTTAGGAGGATGGGTTAGAGTGCGAACTGACAGACTTTCCTTTTTGTTGTATCGTGAAATAACTAAGAGTTCTCAGAGACCATCAAAAGAAAAACAAACAAAAACACAACTCCAGCTTCGGTGTTAGACACAAGTGTTTATAGAGTTTATAGTTTTATAGAGTTATAGAGTTTTATAGAGTTTATAGTTTTATAGTTTATATAAAGTATAGAATGACACGTTCACGTCTCTGTGAATAAATTCTATAGATATATAAATCTATGATATTCAATTGTAACATAATTTTCGAATAACAATTGGGTTAAATACCTGGTTGATACCTGGTTGATGGGGTTCTGGGAGTTCTTCTACTCCCCAAGCCCGGCCCGAGGCCAGGCTTGACTTGTGAGAGTTTGGTCCACCAGGCTGTTGCTTGGAGCGGCCCGCAGGCCCACATACCCACCCACAGGCCCACATAACATTGAAAATTTCATGAATTTTCCTAGATCAAATTAATTTCGTTTGTATTGCTGCATTAGAGTATTTTAAATATGTCAATATAGACATAACTCTCCCGGATATATTAAATGTATCCATATTAATTTTAATACAAAAAATCTGAACATTAATTTTCCAATCATATCTCATGTAAACATTGTCGGCTCTCCTCTAGTTTTCAGTAAAACAAAATTCGGTGTAGTCTTCCTAAATATAAATTAGATCTTCAGTGCAACATTTATGCAATTTAATGAAAAATCTGTGAATTGGTGACGATGGTGATCAGAATAAATTGGAACGTCCAAAACGGATTGTTACACTGAAATGGAGGCAGTTACATTTGACAGTGATTTGTAATCTTTTCAATTAATTTTTTTCCTTCGTCAGCATAAAAGAAATCGAAAATTCTATTTTTTTTGTATGTGTGTGTCTGAAAACACACAAGTAAATGTTGCTAGGAAAATTATATAAGAGATAATGTTGATGAATATATCATCAAATAAATAATCACTGCTTCATATCATCGTTTTCATAGGCATATGAGCCCGAATATAAAACTGGAACAATATGTGAAAAAAGTCCCATAAGAAACAAAAAAATCTGTCTATGATATGGGGCGCGCGCCTGCTCAGGCCACATAAAATATATGAGGGCCGGATAGGTACAAACTCCCGACCATTGACAGACTTTTCCCATTTTGGGGAGTTTGGCGAGTCTAATCTCTCAACCCATTTCAAGGCTTATTGCTGGGGAAAGGAGGCTGATTACTGATTAGTGGGCGTGTGGGGTCGCCACACCCTCCGCTTATATGATATAATCTGCGATATAGTTGCTGAAATATAACTCCACGTTCTTGAGTATCTTTGCTTCCCTGTTAATATCTGTGCATCTGTCCTCCTTGAATTACGTTTATCTGTAAAGTTATCTTATATATATATTTTATGTGTAATATATCTCGATTTTTAAATATCTATTAACTCAGTTAGGACAATGGGGTTCAAATCTTGAATTAAATTATTTTTTTAAGCATTATTGTCCTCTGGCAAGCAGAAAGAGAACGGCGAATTTGAGAGACTCGTTTTGTGTTAAGACATCTTCAGCAGATGTTGAAGGATGACTCGTGTTACAGAAGAATGCATAATGCGGTGAGACAGCTTCAAGGGACAGAGTGGAGTTGCAATGGTGGATGGTGTAAACTTGACGTGCATGGTTTGTAAACTTAACGTGCATGTTGATCTCATTCATTAACCTTACGTATACTTGATTTATATCGTGACGCTGGCGCCTGATATTAAAAATAATTCATCCGTGATTTACATTTTTTTCCCATGATGTGAGAATGTCCTGAAACTTACCAGGGACTTGCCTGTATATATATATATATATATATATATATATATATATATATATATATATATATATATATATATATATATATATATATATATATATTCGCGGACACTAAGTTAAAATTACGTTCTTGTCAACTTTAGTCAAACAAGAACCAAGGTTGCTTGTATTGATCTACCTGTCACATAACATTTAACCTGCCTCCTTTCACCAGGAAAAACAAACATGGAACTCCTACATAGATTACTGTCGACGTTTGGAAGTTGCTACAGCCACCAGCTCGGCACCCACAAGGCGTCGTCAAGGGGAAAGTTTTCAGTGAGTTTTGATGACTATATTGACGCAGTGGTGGGAGGTAAATTGTGACAAGGAAAAGTTCTGGTGGTGAATGGCTTGGTTGGCCGTCTATTGAAGGTTGGTGAGTGGGGTTGCGTGAGTGGGTTGCTTTGACTCTCTCTCTCTCTCTCTCTCTCTCTCTCTCGCTCTCGCTCTCTGTCTCTCTCTCTCTCTCTCTCTCTCTCTCTCTCTCTCTCTCTCTCTCTCTCGCTCTCTCGCTCTCTCTCTCTCTCTCATCATCTGCAACACCTCTCTCTTTCTCTCTCAGCTTGGTGAATCTAGTGGATAGAAGCTGGTTCCTTTGCTTCTGGTCAGAGGTCCTGGGATATAATTTGACTTTTTATGTTAAGATTGTAAATCATTCATCGTTCATAAAAAAAAACGTGGATGAGGCTCCCTGACAGGAGCAAATGTACTTATAACAATTTTCAAGGGATTGGAAGAAATTTCATAATAAAATGGAATTGTCTACACACGCTAACATGTAGGGTAGAGGAGAGAGTGAGTGAAGTGTATTATTGTATTTTAGCAAACTAAAATCTCTCGCTTCCATATCTGAGTTTACATGCGAACGCTACTTACTTACATCCAAATTCTTATTTATCAATATACAAAAGACACTACCGAGTAAACCTTACTTACAAAAGCGGTCAGTGAGTTACACATATATATAATCCCCTCTTGTTTATACGAACTATCTTCTCGTTTACAAAATAAGTATTTTCAGGAAGCTACAACAAGCAAGCTCCCCCAAAATGTACAATTCCCTGCTGATCTTCGACGATGATCTTTTGCGATTCGTTCCCTGGCGGAAGAGTGTGTGATATCACCATCATAAACACTGTACACTTCTGTCTTATCTCCGTCTCCAAGCGCTTCTCCCGCCAGCCACTTGCATCAGCTACGCTTCCATAAACACGGAACGCTATAACAGTTGCGAAAACTGTATATATGAATGTAAAGAAGGTAACCCATACGCAAATATCTCTCTTTCTGGCCATTAACGTGTTGACGGCTTTGGGAAAAAAAAACGTAGCGAAACTAACAAACACAGTGTCAACATATTTTAGACGCAAGGAAGACTAATAAATAAAGAGAAGAAAGTATTGCAAGTGCTCCAGGTGCTGCAATGTAACACTTAGAAGAGATATGATGGATAGAAGACGGAATAGAAGGGCAGTCAGAAACGGTGCCCAACCATTTCGACCACTTGGTAATCGAACGCTAGATTGCAAGAAACAAAGCCGTTGCTGTACCAACCAGTTCAAGAGGATTTAAGATTTTTTTCTAGATCAAACCCAAACGCAATCTTTTCAAGTTTATATAAAATAGATTAAACTATCTATTTCCTTTAAGTGTTTTTTTGAAAATGTGCAAGATCGTGAGGCAATCATTTGAAGTGTTGAACGAGGATCTTGCAAATGGTCAACCATCTCAACATCCAAATAGCAACATTAGCCCTCTCCAATGAGGTGGTGGAGGTAGACTCCATACACAGTTTCAAATATTGATATAATAGAGTCAGTAGGCTCAGGAATCTGTACACCAGTTGAATGACAGTTGAGCGGCGGGTCCAAATTCTCAACCTTCGCAAGTACAACTACGTGAGTACACATACAGCTTTAATTCACATTTATAAATGTGAATACTATTAGAAAAATGGGAATTGAGGCATAATATTGAACTATAAATGGCCTTAATGGGTAGCTAGAAGACAACCGAAGACCTTACAAGCACAGCTAGTTGAGTGTAGCTAGTTGAGTGCAGCTAGGTGAGTACATATAAGCTCGCTGCTGACACCCTCTCACTTAAGGGCTACTCATGCCCGTGCCACCTCTTCTGTGGCTCAATCTTCATCAGTCAATCATCATTCCTCTCGGTTTACTCGTAACGAAATCTACAAAGACACTCATGTTTAGTTTCAAGTCAATTAATATGTAATTTTTCATGCTAAAGACGAGTAATGACGCTGATCATGACGTCACAACCTGCTATCTTTATCCTGGATAACTCAGTCATCGGAGACAAACGAGTCTTCATTTCTTTCCTCATCTTGCAAGATGCTTTTATTGCAAGAGAAGAAAACTATCAGACGTAGGGAAAGGAAGAGACATTGGCTCCCACACTCTCTTTATATCTCTCTCTCTCTCTCGCTAAGAGAGAGAGAGAGAGAGAGAGAGAGAGAGAGAGAGAGAGAGAGAGAGAGCAAGAAGAGAAATAAGGAAAGAGAAGCAGCCTCACCTAAGCGAAGCAATATCACAGTTGCTAGGAGCCGGTTCGGGCTGACGAGAAGCTATCAATTTTTGTAATGAATGCCGATGACGGGGCATTGAGAATGATTGATGAGATTTGCTGTTGATGCGGGTGGCTGGAGGCTGTCATGGCCGACACTGAGCGTGCTGTAGCCGAACAAACTAGGAGGGGAATCGTAACTAATCAGAGATTCGATGCTGAACTATAGCAATAGCGGGATTCAAGAGCTGCCTCGTATGGACTAATAGGCCTTCTGCAGTTACCTTTATTCTTATGTTCTTAACTTATGCCAACAGGACTCAACAGGACAACAGGACTATTGACTTACAGGGACACGCACTCTCCCTTTAAGTCAATAGTGGAGCAATTGGAAAGAAAACAATTATAGCAAGACTTTATTTTACAGTTATAAAAGGGGGTATAGCACCCAGGCAACAGTGCTGTTCGCAGAAGAACCAGATTACAAAGGGGAGGAGGGTGAATGGGCTAAGACTGGAGAACTTTTCTTTTTGTGTGACTCCTGGAGAACTTCTTGTGAGGAGTGACGACCGAAGCACTGGTTCTTTGGAGGAGTTTATACTCACAAGGTCACGATGGATGACTCCCACCACCATCTGGTCACCACTTGGTCCGGGAGACATCTCCCGTCACGCAGGGTGCAGTCGCGCCTCCACAGATCTCCAGTATCAGCTCTTGATACTGGTAATGGCTCAAAAGGGCCACCACTTACGAGCTATTCATGCCCGTGCCACCTTTTGGGTGGCTTCATCTTTATAACACATTCACAAGGGAGACATCTCCCGCCATGCAGGGTGCATTCGCACCTCCACAGATCTCCAGTATCAGCTCTTGATACTGGTAATGGCTGAAAAGGGCCACCACTTACGGGCTATTCATGCCCGTGCCACCTTTTGGGTGGCTTAATCTTCATCAATCAATCAATGGATGACTACAGTTACCTCAAGCTGTTTATAGTGCGTCAGTACATATTTTTCGCAAGCTTCCTGAAGAATCAGATGAAACGAAGTTTTCTTTTAAAGCGAGTTCTTTATCTATATTTAAGGTCATATCTGGAGCTATCCAAGAGCTTTTGGAGGACTTTCCAAGTATAATTTTTATTTTTATTTTGATTTAGTATCTGATTCTCGAGACACTGAGAATGTAGCAGCTCTGGGCTTCGGGTAATATGAACTGACGCTAATGAATTAGAGTTTGCGCCCATTTGTGGCAGACTTAATGTAAAACCAGTCGATCTGGAGAGTATAATTTTTCACTGGTAAATTTTAAAGTGCTCCAGCTAGCAGCCTGTTCCATCTGGCCCTGTCGACTCTGGAATTGTCCATTTGCCTTTATTACAGATATAATCAATCGGCAGAAGTTGAGAATATTGCAGTCTGCGTTTATTGCTCTATCTTCAGGGCCAAGTTGCATTCACTAACCAAGTTTCTTCAACAATCGGAATTCAGTACCCTCCGTCCTGCAACAATCGGCGTTCAATAATCTTTTTATGGACCATTAAGCGTTCATTTCCGGCCTTTTATGTGGCCATCAGTTGTATTATTTTAACCGAAGATGAATCTCTTCAGCCCCAGAATCATTGGAGTCCAGGTGAGCCAGATTCACGAAACAGTTATGCAAGTACTTACGAACGTGTACATATTTCCTCAATCTTTGACGGTTTTGATTACATTTATTAAACCGTTTATAAGCATGAAACTTTCCAATCAACTGTTGTTATTGTTATAAACAGCCTCCTGGTGCTTCGGAGCTCATTAGCTGTTTAATAATTGTAAACAAAGCCGCCAAAGATTGAGAAAAGATGTACAGGTTCTTAAGTGCTTGCGTAACTGCTTCGTGAATCTAGCCTCTCGAGTTTCAATGCGGAGAAGTCCCAGGGACACCAGTAAATATATATCAAGGTGGCAAGATCAACATCAATATTTAGGATCCCGTGACATGCACAAGTTGATCCTGACTTTAATATGACACGACACACGAGAAATTGCTCCAAGAGAGATTTCTCTTCAGAGGAACTGGTCCAATAGGACGTGGCTTCCTACCCAATATTCCGCTCGCGTGAGTTTGTTTACATTCCTGCGGATTTCCCCAGGTGGAGCCGATCAAAAGAGTTGCAGATATGACGCAGTGGTACATGGGTACCACTGCGTCATGGGTACCCTTACATGGGTATCCTCTACATGGGTACCTCTGCATGGGTATCCTCTACATGGGTACCTCTACATGGGTATCCTCTACATGGGTACCTCTACATGGGTATCCTCTACATGGGTACCTCTACATGGGTATCCTCTACATGGGTACCTCTACATGGGTATCCTCAACATGGGTTCCTCTACATGGTATCCTCTACACGGGTACCTCCTCTACCCATGTAGGGGAGGTGCCACAAATCACAAATTTGATGTCATTTGAGAAAGTGCCAAAAATCTTACATATTAATTTAATTCAGAAGGTACCAAGTCCCTCAGACAGGAGGAAGCGAGAAACATCTGCTAATAAATATTATATAGATGTGACCAAATCACACTCTAGAAAGTGAAGGGACGACGACGTTTTGGTCCGTCCTGGACCATTCTCAATCGACTTGAGAATGGTCCAGGACGGACCGAAACGTCGTCGTCCCTTCACTTTCTAGTGTGTGTGGTTTGGTCAACATATTTCAGCCACGTTATTGTGACTCCTCGTCTTCATTAAATAGATGGCACGTATTGACAATACAAAGGTTAGTTAGAATTTGATCACAAGAAGACAATAAGAAAATGAAAAATACTGAACCGGCCAACTCTCGTACCCAAGCGTGAAAAATAATTATATAGAGTTTTGGAAGCCTTTGTGCTTCAGAAGGACATTTCCGAGGAATTATTGACACAGAAGTCCAAGACAAACAATTCTTGAGAGTTGGGCAGAGCGTCCCGCCTCACGTTCCAATAACATCGAAACTCCTTCAGCATACAAAATTCCTCAACGGGATGCAAACAGAAAACTCCTTCAAAATTTGTTAACTCTCCAGAGAAACTTAATATTTTTTGACATATTTACAGCTCTAAAAACAATTTTGAAGTAAAATATTTAGAAATTATATAATATTTATAAATACAGATGATGTTAACCAGACCACACACTAGAAGGTGAATGGACGACGACGTTTCGGTCCGTCCTGGACCATTCTCAAGTCGATTGCGAGAATCAAGTCACAATTGACTTGAGAATGGTTCAGGACGGACCGAAACGTCGTCGTCCCTTCGCACGTCGCACGAGGCAGAAGCAAATGGGCAAAGTTTCTTTCACCCTGAATGCCCCTGTTACCTAGCAGTAAATAGGTACCTGGGAGTTAGTCAGCTGTCACGGGCTGCTTCCTGGGGGTGGAGGCCTGGTCGAGGACCGGGCCGCGGGGACACTAAAGCCCCGAAATCATCTCAAGATAACCTCTAGTGTGTAATTTGGTCAACATACTTCAACCACGTCATGTGCCTGCATACAAATGATGTGCTGTAAATCCCTTAGACACAGACAGGCAGACAGACAGGGATACATGCGTAGGAACCCCAGCAAATACTGTGGGCTTTAAAACTTCTGTGTATATTGTTGCCTTAAAATCCAGTCCCATTTGCGGTGAACATGTATGCAAATTTCACGGATTTACCAACAAATGTGTGCTAGCAGCTGCCTTATCTGTGCTGCAGAAAGTTTCACGATACAGCTGCCTTATCTGTGCTGCAGAAAGTTTCACGATACAGTTTGGTCGCAAAAGGGCGAACAATTTCTTTGTAAATAATTCATTATATCCCTCTTGTTTGGTTTGCATAGATGGATGTATTTCGTGTAATAACAGGTTGTGAATTAAATCGATAACGAATTTATACGTAAATTTTTGCTCACAATATTCCGATGATACATTTTTGAATGAGAAATACTTTGAGTTTAAAATGGAAATTGTGAATGTATTCGTGCGTGTTTATAGCGTCTTAAGCCAAGGCTGTTGCAGATAACAAAAAGCAGTTGGTTTATAAAACGCCTGAACCGAAGGTCGTTGAAACTGATGTTCAGCAATTTGTTACTAAAACGGAAACCAATTAGCGCAAATGCAAACGACGTTTCTCAACTGGTTTCTGAGCCGTTGTGGATGATCTGTGAGTATAAGACAAGAGTTGAGGTCCCACACATCAAGAGAAAGAAGCAGAGGATGTCTGCCGAGCCTTTGGTCATAACTGAGAGCAGCTGAGGATGTCTGCCGAGCCTTTGGTCATAACTGAGAGCAGCTGAGGATGTCTGCCGAGCCTTTGGTCATAACTGAGAGCAGCTGAGGATGTCTGCCGAGCCTTTGGTCATAACTGAGAGCAGCTGAGGATGTCTGCCAAGCCTTTGGTCATAACTGAGAGCAGCTGAGGATGCCTGCCAAGCCTTTGGTCATAACTGAGAGCAGCTGAGGATGTCTGCCGAGCCTTTGGTCATAACTGAGAGCAGCTGAGGATGTCTGCCGAGCCTTTGGTCATAACTGAGAGCAGCTGAGGATGTCTGCCAAGCCTTTGGTCATAACTGAGAGCAGCTGAGGATGTCTGCCGAGCCTTTGGTCATAACTGAGAGCAGCTGAGGATGTCTGCCGAGCCTTTGGTCATAACTGAGAGCAGCCTCAGACATGTCATAAAATTAGATTCATTCATTCGTGTAATACATGATAGTAAATACAATTACAATTTAATAACTACAAAGTTACTGTTTTGATCAGGTATATCAGTAATTATCAATTTAATATTGTATCTTCGATTTATTATAATATTTTTAAAATTAATGTTTGATTATATAATATATTAAACACATACATTGTATTAAACCATTTGTTGTGGCCATGAGAAAGCTGCAACGTCTGCGTTAATTTTATTTTGCCTCACCGCAAGGGTACAATATTCTCCCCAATTGAACAAATCCACAAAGGCCTTAATGAGGGTTCGAACCTATGTGTTGGAGGTTCACAGACGTGCTCCAGTCTCCTTAATTGTTAAATTTGTCACCCTCGAATAATTCTATCCATCAGATCTGAACCTTTTGACAGGCAAAATCTAGAGGATCTGCAGCGGACGAAGTACAAATAATGTTGGCGATAAATATTTCATAATTAAAAATAATTCCGAAGATAGGAAGGAAGAAGTATCAAGGGAAAGCGCCAAGCCATTACGACTATATAGCACTTGAAAGAAGTCAGGATAAAGGTTGGGGATGGGACGGGGGGGGGGGGGAGTGAATGATGCCCAATTTCTTGGACGGTCGGGGATTGAACACCGACCTGCATGAAGCGAGACCGTCGCTCTACCGTCCATCCCAAGTGATTGGGTAATTCACAAGGTAGAAAAACTAATGGCATCACACTGCAGTCTATTCCATAACTAATCTCCTGCGAAATGGCACATTCTACAATATATTTCAGTCCTGGACGTGATTGGGGATTCAATCCAACATTTGAAATTGAAATTGAAATAAGTTTATTCAGGTAAAATACACACAAAAGGATGAGGTAGCTCAAGCTATTCTCACCCCGTTCAGTACAATGTGTTCATACACATACACACACATCACAAACAATAAACATATTTTTCTAATATTCTGAGTGATAAACATACACATATCATCCTTAACAGCGTAAATATCAGCACATGCAGTTTTAAATACATATTGCACATCTCTCAAATCTCGTATGCATTTGTTTTAAATATGTTTGTCTCTCATTGTGTGCCGTGCGGGCAACACCGTCTACGCTTTCTCAACAAATACTTTTGAGAATTTCTTGAAAAACATTTCTCAGCTTTATATCTGCTGACAGCTTTGTCTAACACGGGTATTCTGAAGAAAGGTGTTGTAGATAGCAAGTTTACGTGTAAGATATCGTAAGATATCAAAGGGTCAATACTAAGCTCACGGTTATATCAGCTATTATAGTGATATTTGGATATATATATTTGTATACAGATCAAAATATGCGTAATACAATTTCCTAAACATATGTACATATGTATAAATGTGTAACTATACATAACAAATTCTCAGAAAATATATGCAATGAATGTCTCAGCGTTATGGTTTTAATCAAGGGGGAGACTATAGTCAAGACAAGGACATGATCTTGATCTGAGAGATTATGTTAATTTGGGCCAAGATTATGATATATTATTCACGTTAATGCCTTATACATATCCAATTGGGGGACTGTCATCTCAATGATGTTAACATACAGACAGGATCGTAACATCCCTTACCTAATAACGGGAAATAATACGGGGAATAATAACGGGGAATATTGCTGCCTAATAACGGGAAACAAACTCTTCAATGTTGACCAGTCAACACACTAGAAGGTGAAGGGACGATGACGTTTCGGTCCGTCCTGGATCATTCTCAAGTCGATTGTGGCTTGACTAGAAACTCTTCAATATATATTATAACATTTATAGACATTATTAAGGCATCACCAGAGATGTCCTGACACCGAAGTAGTCAACAGATTCGACAGTAATAAACATGGCAGAAGAGAATCACTTCACAGTAAACACTAACATAATATAAAACACTAAGGTCGTATAGAGGCTACAACGCGACCAAGAGACCTCTGACAATTGACACGCCACCCACTGGCCCAACTAACCAATGAGAATGCAGGAACAGATTAAACTGTCCTCTTGACAAGTTAATTACCTCTTCCCTCTCAACACACCAGTTTGGTCTATATATTTATTTATATATATATATATATATATATATATATATATATATATATATATATATATATATATATATATATATATATATATATGTCGTACCTAGTAGCCAGAACTCACTTCTCAGCCTACTATTCAAGGCCCGATTTGCCTAATAGGCCAAGTTTTCCTGAATTAATATATTTACTATAATTTTTTTCTTATGAAATGATAAAGCAACCCTTTTCTCTATGTATGAGGTCAATTTTTTTTTATTGGAGTTAAAATTAACGTAGATATATGACCGAACCTAACCATCCCTACCTAACCTAACCTAACCTATATTTATAGGTAAGGTTAGGTTAGGTAGCCAAAAAAAGCTAGGTTAGGTTAGGTTAGGTAGGTTAGGTAGACGAAAAAACATTAATTCATGAAAACTTGGCTTATTAGGCAAATCAGGCCTTGAATAGTAGGCTGAGAAGTGCGTTCTGGCTATTAGGTACGACATATATATATATATATATATATATATATATATATATATATATATATATATATATATATATATATATATAGTAAAGTTTAATATTTAGCATGAACACTGACCTTTAAACACCCACACAACATTTAAGTATATGCATTTGCATATAAACTTGAACTTCACCCAAAATTTTGAGAGAATGTTGGTGTTGGACTGTGAGTTCTCTCAGTCGGCACCGGTGCAGGAGAGGGCTGAATACTTGTCTATTTCAAGAGAGAATTCCCTTACCAGATAAATGGGAGGGGGGACCACACAAGAGCGAGCACTGAGGGGGCCGACTTCTTTTGTGTGTCGGATAATGCAGCCTTGACCTCGTGCTTTGTCCGAGAATGTCCCACTTATGTCCTTGCTGCTGTGTAATATAGTAATGACATGCACTAAGAGTGAGGGGGAAGAAATAGAGAGAGAGAAAGAGAGAGAGAAAGGGAGAGAGAAAGAGAGAGAGAAAGGGAGAGAAAAAGAGAGAAAGAAAGAGAGAGAGAAAGAGAGAGAGAACGTGAAACGTGATAACAAATTTATAGAAATGTTTAACAGGGATGTAATGATTGTCAGATATAATTTATTAGATATGATAATCTCAAACGTCCACGTGCTGACCTTCTTGGAAGATAAGATTGCTTGTTTTGAGTAAACAACATAAAGAACTCGGAAGCAACTTGGGCTTTAGATCTCCAAGAACTGCTAACAGCCGCTCGTTTCCTTCCTGACGCTGCAATCTTCCGGTTGTGCGTCTTCTCTAGATAATTACTTGCTTCCTCACTTGGCAGTTGCACTTCAATCTTTGTTGCAAGCTATTTTTTATATATTTTTACAAATGCTTTGGCTCGTTTTCCATTATAATTCATAATCTTTGCTTTAAATGTTTTTTTATTTCAGTAAATGGTACCTCTTTAATAAGTCCCCGAAAGAACATTGTAGTTGAATAATTCATTTCTTTCTCCTTAATTTTCAGTCTCTCTGTCTATGTCTGTCTCTATCTGTCTCTATCCCTGTCTCTATCTCTGCCTCTGTCTTTGTATCTCTCTCTCTCTCTCTCTCTCTCTCTCTCTCTCTCTCTCTCTCTCTCTCTCTCTCTCTCTCTCTCTCTCTCTCCACATACACACACTACTACACTGGCACCAGTGCCACCCTGGGGAGTTTCCTGTGCCAGTTACTCCAGCCATAAAGCCAACCATCACAGCACACTAGACCTCGCCTCACCATGCATGGTTCTCCCACGGCGACCATCTCCCCGGACCTCGTAAATCCTATTTTTTCCCCCACAGTATAATATACATTACTAAAGGAAGCGTTTACATTGAAGGATGTTCGCAGCTCTGAACCTTACAGTTGGATTTATATAACTGGATCATTTAGGCGAAATTTATTAATTCTAAAAATTTTAGATTTAGGGAAGGGGGGGGGGTTCTTCGGTCTCGACTGTCAATTTACTGCTTGTGATAATGATATCCATTACTCTAGATACTTAAAGGGTATAGAGTTGGTAATTAATTTTTACGTACTGTGAATTCGTGTTTTGGTGTTCTTCAATTAAATCGAAATCTTTTTATAACCTTAGCGCAGTGTGTTAGTCTAACAGAGTCACCATAAGGGAAAGGGAACTATCAGGGGGGAAAGCGCCAAGTCTTTACGACTATATAACACTAGGAAGGGGTTAGGATAAGGCTTTGGGATGGGAAGTGGGGGAGTTACCATTAGAAAAACCAGTGTGTATTAGAGACCAGGCACCGTGAGTGCCTCCAGACTGGCAGTTGTCGGCACAAGTTGATCAGTCTAAGAATCCAACCCGTTCTCGCAAATTTAATAAGTCAATATTGACTTATTAAATATGTGCATAGGTGACATACTTAACATAATAGATACCCTTAAAAAGATTCATAGAAAACACCGACCTTACCTAACCTACTTAGTATGTTAAGATAAGCATCTTATTGCTTCGTGATTACAATTATTACCTAACCTATAATAGGTATAGGTTAAGTAATAATTGTAATTACGAAGCAATAAGATGCTTATCTTAAGATACTAACAAGGTTAGGTAAGGTCGGTGTTTTCTATGAACCTTTTTAAGGGTATCTATTATGTTTAGTATATCACCTATGCACGTAGTTAATAAGTCAATATTGACTTTACGAATTTGCGAGAACGGGTTGAAGAATCACGTTGAAAAAGTGGCGGGTTTTAGGTAAATGCGAAACCTGAGAATTGTCTCTAGTTTTGTAATAAAGTAAAATAAGCATTCTGACCTTTTTGAAATAACTTTTTTGTACTCTTGTTCTTCACATAATTCTATTTATCGTCAGGTATAAGTATGGTGGTGAACGATTGAGAGGATGTAAGAGAGAGAGAGATACAGAGAGAGAGAGAGAGATACAGAGAGAGAGAGAAAGACACAGCGAAAGAGAGAGAGAGACGGATGATTCTGTAGCGAGAAAGAGAGTGAATGCGTGATATTCACGACTGAACTAAATATTGTTATAAATAGTGAACGATAACTAATGAAATTCCATATTAACAAAAAAATCTGTCGAGGTACGATCAGTCACCTCACGGAAAGAACGAACCACAATCAGATTTTATTTAACTTGTTTTACGCGAACTTGCTCTCATAAACCAAAATTTATACGCACGACTTCCTTTGGCAGGAATTAATCTGGTTTGGGATGGAGGCTGGGGACGGTACCGTGTAGTGGAAATGTACAGTGACTGTTACAGTTATAATGGACAAAGAGGTTATCTTGAGGTTATCTTGAGATGATTTCGGGGCTTTTAGTGTCCCCGCGGCCCGGTCCTCGACCAGGCCTCCACCCCCAGGAAGCAGCCCGTGACAGCTGACTAACACCCAGGTACCTATTTTACTGCTAGGTAACAGGGGCATAGGGTGAAAGAAACTCTGCCCATTGTTTCTCGCCGGTGCCTGGGATCGAACCCAGGACCACAGGATCACAAGCCCCGCGTGCTGTCCGCTCGGCCGACCGACTCCCTTTGGGAGTCGGTCGGCTTTGGAAAATTTGGAAAATTTGGAGAGGCTTTGGAAAATTTTCTACACAAAGGACTGTAACTGAGCTCGTCCGGCAAGCTGTGCATGTTGCAAATGTTTAAAAAACAAGTTGCAAGCAATTAGGTGAACATAATCTTACGAAGGATAACAAGTATTAGACTCCGTGGAGAGGGGGGACCTGCTGCCTGGGTAACAGCTTCTCCCCCGAATCAACCTACCCTGGCTTTGTGCCCTGGTGAGGCCACTCCAGACCAGGCCGACACCAGAGTGCAACTCCATAGTCTCCTGAGACTGATGGATGCCTACTATTAGACTCCAACGTTGCTTTGTGTCAAAAATAATTTGTTTGCAATCTCACGCCTCGGTGCAATAGTGAGAGAAATATGTCATTAGTGTTTACAAGGAAAACAAGAATTAGCGGTTAGTCACGCTGACGTAAATCATTAAAGTTGACAAATTCTCCTAGGCTAAGGTCATCAACTACTTGAACTGGTGAGCAGTTATGGCTTTCTATCTTACAAGGTCGGCGTTCGATCCCCGATGGTCCAAGTGGTTGGGTACCCTTTCTTCCCCCTTAATCACATCCCAATTCTTTGTCATGAAATCCCTCTATAGGGCTTTATAATTATTCTGGCTTAGTACTCCTTCCTGATAATTTATTTTATCTTGGACTAAAGTAGGATCAGACAACAGGTCATCATCAGGTCAGCCTCACAATCAGACAACAGTCTGATGGTGAGGCTGTTTTGAAATAAATATGCTCTAGCAGATATGAATAATTAACTATGTATACGCTCACATACAACCACGTGTAGAAAGAGATCATTTTTTTTGTTCAGAACAAAAATTTTCGCAGAGCCAAATAAGATATGGGTTGACTAAATTATTGTATAAACTACCGTTTACTCTTATTTTGTTCTAGTTAATTGGGCTCCAAATTGACAAATTCTGTTTTAAACTGTTTCTAATAATTATAACCTAAGAGATAGGAGTTGATATACAGTAAAAAATATTAATCCCATCGGTAGTTCCTAGTGATTCCATTGTATAAAGGCGTCCACAATACACGAATGAGAATGGATTATATTTAATGGATATTTTGTGTTTTTTATCCTTCCGTTTTTCTAGATATTGAAGGAAAGATTTGCCGTTTAATTGTACAAATAGGATTTTGCAAAGGCAAAATTCCTATTTTCCGATTGATTACGGTGAACCGGTAATGACTATAAGACTAAGTTAACACATTATTAAAAATCAATAATAATCACGGAATCTAAATTTAAGTTTTGTAATCCTAATAATATAGAAAACAACAATATTCTCAATCGACTTGAGAATGGTCCAGGACGGACCGAAACGTCGTCGTCCCTTCACCTTCTAGTGTGTGGTCTGGTCAACAATATTTATAAACAACACAGACCAACTCATTACAAGGTTTACTTACGTTTTGATTTGTTTTGTATGAAACAACTTATCACGCCGCGCGTTTAAGGCAATAAATTGTATAAAACTAGAATAGGCAAATACCCCGAAAACCATTTGTTTTCAGACCGTTTTCAACGTTGGTGGTGGTGATGCATGGTTTCATGGAACATCCATTATCGCATGTGTTACTCATTATATATTCTGGTCGAGTGAAGAATTCCTCTTCTACTGGAGAAATACGAGTGAAATACGAGAAATCCTGTCTGCGGACAGGATAAGGAGAACGCAATTGTCCGAGATATTTTTGTCCAGTGTTCAGAGGCTTCCGAGTGAGAAGTGGTTTAGAGTTTTCGTTGAAAATTGTGCCCAATTCAGACGATATGTTAGAGATTAATTAATGTTACACTAACTGATGTGGTTAAGTGGTACAAATAGCTTTCAGAGCCAGAACACAGCTGACTGATATGACTGATGGAGTACAGCTAGCAACGCGTCTGATTTAAGTGCCTCTGATGCTCGCAGACAGACGAATTGATAAGCATTTCCGGAGGGTCAATACACCATTTTCCGTAGCAGTTCGGAAAGATATTTTGACATTTGTTGTGCATTGATGACTCAATCTTTGATGGCTTTGGTTACATTTATTAAACAGTTTACAAACATGAAAACTTGCCAATCAACTGTTGTTATTGTTATAAACAGCCTCCTGGTGCTTCGGAGCTCATTAACTGTTTAATAATTGTAAACAAAGCCGCCAACGATTGAGAAAAGGTGTTCAGGTTCGTAAGTGTTGGCGTAACTGCTTCGTGAATCTACCCCGTAGATATTAACGTAGATTTGGTATCGTGAAGACGTTGTGAAGGATGATGCATAGCTTGTGAGGCTGGAAAGCAAGTATACATGCAATATGTGTATATCATTCTGCAGTGGCGAGCATAGACGGGAGAGGAGGAGGTGCAATGGTCTGGAACACGTGGCCAGACCACAGTGGGCGAAGTATTTGTTTACAAACACAAAAAATCCTCTGGTGGGAGATCTCCAGTTAAGTCCACACCGATGTCCCTCTCTCCTTTTGGTAAGTTGAAAGATCCCTTCCCTCATCATCCTCTACTGTATTTGAGGTCATCTTACTTCAACTTCTATACTCATAACCTCACGTTTGTTAGGGTATTTACCTAAGTTAGGGTATTGACCTGCCCGAAACGCTGCGCGTGCTAGTGGCTTTACAAGACTGTAATTACCATATTTGTATCCTCACATTCCTTATGTACATTCTTGTATATGCATAAATAAATAAATAAATAAATAAAGTGTAGTTACAGTATGTGAGTGTTTGTGTGTGTGTGTGTGTGTGTGTGTGTGTGTGTGTGTGTGTGTGTGTGTGTGTGTGTGTGTGTGTGTGTGTGTGTGTGTGTGTGTGTGTGTGTGTCTGTGTGTGTGTGTGTGAGAGTCCACTCCCAATTAGCTCTCACAGGCTCCAGGTTCGGTCCTGGTCATTCCAACGTTCGATTATGTATTACAATGACTTGCAATACTCGTATTTTTCTCGTACTTTTCAAGGCATTATGGTTGAGTATGTGCTTGTGTATTTACACAGCTGTTGGCATGTTTAGGATTGTGCAATATTAGATATCATTAAGTGTTTACATTATTATGCATCGTTATCTCTGGCATAAAATTATTCGCGTTATGGAAACACATTTAAGAACAATGTCAAATATGTTTCGTTAATTCCAATTGGTCTCTAAATTTTTAAATAAATTTGAATGGCAAAATTTTGTTTTCTCTCTCTCTCTCTCTCTCTCTCTCTCTCTCTCTCTCTCTCTCTCTCTCTCTCTCTCTCTCTCTCTCTCTCTCTCTCTCTCTCTCTATCTATCTCTTTCTCTCTCTCTCGCATTTATATATGTTTTCATGTTATATAAAGAACATTTTATATGAATTTTGACTAATGCAAATTAAAGTATTCTCACAAGCTCATTTTGCTCTAAATTGCAAAACTGGATTGCAAAATAATCTACAGTAATTTTAAAATACATTGACGTTTATTTTCTCATCCTTATAAATATTAATGAGGATGCAAATGACCTAATTTACATAACGTGAAGTTTTTTATATCGAGGTTTATTAAAATACTTGATCGTTATGCCACTTTTGATGTACCAATTCGTTTGAATTAAGAGCGTGTATATCAGTTTTAATTCCTTCTGCTGGTGTCTAAATAAAATTTAAAATTAATTCTTAAATAATTGTCCATTTATAAATAAGTTTTAATAAAGTAATTTTTTACAATGAACAAGGTTTTTTTTAGGAACTGATTTTCATTAAATTTGATCAGCTAGTCTATGTGCAGCGGACCACATATTTCCTGTAAGTAATTTAAGGTGACGTAAGGTTACATTACGTTATGTTACTGTCACACGGGAAGCTGGACACAGAATCTCTTACTGTATTTTATGAGTAATTATATAATTATATATTTTTGCTTGTTTGTTTATCAAACCAAACCAACAGAGATTATGGGAAACATATTTGTAAGATTGGGATTGTGGGAATATGTGAAGGATTGGGTGGTTATAAATAGGAGCTGCCTCGCATGGGCCAATATGCTCTCTGCAGTTACCTTTATTCCATGTTGACCAAACCACACTAGAAAGTGAAGGGATGACGACGTTTCAGTCCGTCCTGGACCATTCTCCAGTCGATCGCGGACGGACCGAAACGTCGTCGTCCCTTCACTTTCTAGTGTGTGGTCTGGTCAACATACCTCAGCCACGTTATTGTGACTCATTGCCTGTACCTTTATTCTTATGTTCTTATGGAAACGAAGATTCATGTTTCACATCCGGATCGACACGGATTTCCAAGATACCACAGAGGCTCTCAGTGTGAAATATCCCTTTCTCCTGGCTGCAAGGTCCAGCAGCTTACCAGAGCAATGGGTACAAAGACGTGGGTACACTAGAGTCGAGTTGGACTCCTCTGGAGGTAGATCCTCCTCACCGTGCCTCGATGTACATTGCTCTTGAGAATGTATTCTTCCATTTGCTTTGAAAGCAAAGGGGCTCTCTCTCTCTCAGGTGCTCATCCCAATTGATTGATTTCGTGACTTGGTAGGCTGTTACAGATTTTGAAAACACAGGAAGCCGAACTTCAGTAGAACTTCTGGTTGCAATTCTTTTAACCATGTCGTAACTCAGTCGATTAGGGCAGCGTCTGGGATGTTCTCGGACGTAGGTTCGAACCCTCGTCACGGCCCTTGAGGATTAGTTCACAGGAAGCCTATATTATAAGTTCAGAAGACATCCGGGACGCGTAGCAATATCCTCATGGAGTTGTTTCACGGAAACACAAGAGTAACAATTACCATAAGAGTATTCAATATTCAGTCCGGCAGCTGATTTTCTCACGCTAGTCTGCACGTGTAGCGTGAATGGAGTTCATAGGAGTGTGTGGCATTTCCTCCACTCCAACACTAAAGAGCATTAAACACTCTCAAGTCAGATCTTCAGGAAGCATTCAGTGACAAGTGTAGGAGCCCCTCTGATCCACTAGGTCTCTCCCCCACATACATTGAGACACAGCTAATGGCTTTTAGATGTCCTGTGGCTACGTGCCTTGACCGTCAGATTACCTACGCGGGAGGGAAAGAGTTTTGAGGGGCGTTGTAAGATTATCACCTTGGGAAGGATGGGAAGGAACAGGGGGGCAGGTAAGGGTGTAGATTATCACCGTGAAAAAGGGTGGGAAGGAGCGAGGGGAAGGTAAGGATGTAGTTGATCACCAAAGGAAGGGTGGGGGTGGAATGGACGGTCCGGTGCAGTATATCCCAGCGAAATAGAAAAGTAAGAGGAAAATACTGTTTGTGCATCGTCAGTCTCTTTCAAAGAGATGTCGCCTTGCCTATATACTAAGATCATTAGGGGCTGACAAGCCTCCAGGAGGGCATGTGAGACCATAGACGACATTGGGCTGTTTCAAGGAGACTCGTTTAGTGTCTGGAGATTTCGTCATAAGCAAATTGGCAGTCCTCTTGCTCCTGCAGTATATTATTACGTTATCTTTGTTATTCTTGCGCTTCTTTAGCTATCTTTATCCCTCTCTACACCCTTCTTCAATTCCCAAATTAGGGCTTTGTTCCATTTTGATATCATTAGACTCTTCAATGACTCTTATCTTCCACTCTTAAACTCTTATGTTGCTTTCATTGAAGAGTGGAAGATATCATCTTTTGTGGAAATAAATACTTTTGTTTCACCATTCCGTCCCTGATAATTGACTGTGGAGAGAAATGGTGTCATTTTTAAGGTGGCAAGGAATTATTTACTGCCGGGCTGAATCATCACGCCGTAAAAAAGGCTTATGTTGCAAGTGCGTTCACTTCCGAGAGGAAACTAACGTTCATTGGAATTCGATCCCCCCCCCCCCTTGCTTTTTTATTTGCTGGGAAATGTAGATTATGACGACCGCATACTGGAAACTGAAATATTTGTGTGCTGTGTTGTTGTGTATGTGAGTGTGTATGTACTCTTTGTATTTGCTATTTGTTTCTGCAGAATCGAGTTATTAGCTCTTGGACTCTGCCTTTCTAACCAATATCTAACACACACACACACACACACACACACACACACACACACACAAACCAAAAGGTTAGCATACCAAAAGGTTAGCATACCGAAAGGGAAACTATGAGGGGATAAGAAAATTCCTAACAGATATAGCATGGGAAACAGAGCTCAGGGGAAAGACGGCCCAAGATATGATGGATTACATCACGCAGAAGTGCAAGGACGCAGCAAACAAGTTTGTCCCAGTCCAAAAGGAAAACAGAGAAATGAAGATGAGAAACCCATGGTTTAATCAAAGATGTAGGCTAGCTAAGCAGCAAAGTAAAAGGGCTTGGAGAAACTATAGGAATAACAGGACACTGGAGAGCAGAGAAAGATACCAGAATGCCAGGAATGAATATGTCAGGATGAGAAGAGAGGCAGAAAGACAATACGAAAATGACATCGCAAGCAAGGCAAAGACTCAGCCTAAATTGTTGCATAGCCACATTAGGAGAAAAACAACAGTAAAGGAACAGGTTATGAGATTAAGGATAGGGGCGGAAGGATTCACTACAAATGACAAGGAAGTGTGTGAGGAATTGAATAAGAAATTCCAGGAGGTCTTCACCTTAGAACAAGGAGAAATTCCAGAGGTAAGTGAGGGAATAGCTAACCAGGAACCACTGGAAGAGTTTGAGATTACCAGTGGGGAAGTAAGGAAGTGTTTACTAGAGTTGGACGTGACGAAGGCTATAGGCCCAGATGGAATCTCCCCTTGGGTTCTAAAGGAAGGAGCAAGAGAACTGAGCCTACCACTCTCCATAGTGTATAACAAATCACTGGCAACAGGGGAACTGCCAGATACTTGGAAAGCAGCTAACGTAGTCCCGATATACAAGAAAGGGGATAGACAGGAGGCACTGAACTACAGGCCAGTGTCCCTAACCTGCATACCATGCAAGCTGATGGAGAAGATTGTGCGAAAAAAACTAGTGGAGCATCTGGAGCGAAGGAACTTTGTAACACAGCATCAACATGGGTTCAGGGATGGCAGGTCCTGCCTCACAGGGTTACTTGAATTCTACGACCAGGCAACAAAAATAAGGCAAGAAAGAGAAGGGTGGGCAGACTGCATATTTTTGGATTGTCAGAAAGCCTTTGATACAGTGCCACACAAGAGGCTAGTGCGAAAGTTGGAGATGCAGGCTGGAGTGAGAGGGAAGGTACTCCGGTGGATAGAGGAATACCTAAGCAACAGGAGACAACGAGTCTGTGTGAGGGGTGAGGTCTCAGATTGGCGAGACGTCACAAGTGGAGTCCCGCAGGGGTCAGTCCTTGGACCTATACTGTTTCTGGTATATGTAAATGATCTCCCAGAGGGTATAGATTCGTTCCTCTCAATGTTTGCCGACGATGCAAAAATTATGAGGAGGATTGAAACAGAGGATGATAGTAGGAGGCTACAAGATGACCTGGATAGACTGAGTGAATGGTCCAACAAATGGCTGTTGAAGTTCAACCCGAGTAAATGCAAAGTAATGAAACTAGGCAGTGGAAACAGGAGGCCAGGCACAGGATACAGAATAGGAGATGAAGTACTTAATGAAACAGACAGAGAGAAAGATCTAGGAGTTGATATCACACCAAACCTGTCTCCTGAAGCCCACATAAAGAGAATAACGTCTGCGGCATATGCGAGGCTGGCTAACATCAGAACGGCGTTCAGGAACCTGTGTAAGGAATCATTCAGAATCTTGTACACCACATATGTAAGACCAATCCTGGAGTATGCGGCCCCAGCATGGAGCCCGTACCTTGTCAAGCACAAGACGAAGCTGGAAAAAGTCCAAAGGTATGCTACTAGACTAGTCCCAGAACTAAGAGGCATGAGTTATGAGGAAAGGCTGCGGGAAATGCACCTCACGACACTGGAAGACAGAAGAGTAAGGGGGGACATGATCACAACCTACAAAATCCTCAGGGGAATCGACCGGGTAAACAAGGACGAACTTTTCAACACTGGTGGGACGCGAACAAGGGGACACAGGTGGAAGCTGAGTACCCAAATGAGCCACAGAGACGTTAGAAAGAACTTTTTCAGTGTCAGAGTAGTTAGCAAATGGAATGCATTAGGAAGTGATGTGGTGGAGGCTGACTCCATTCACAGTTTCAAATGTAGATATGATAGAGCCCAATAGGCTCAGGAATCTGTACACCAGTTGATTGACGGTTGAGAGGCGGGACCAAAGAGCCAGAGCTCAACCCCCGCAAGCACAATTAGGTAAGTACAATTAGGTAAGTACACACATCATCCCCAGGAAGCCGCCCGAAACAGCTAACTCCCAGGTACCTATTTACTGCTAGGTGAACAGTTTCTCTTGACCTAGCTTTCTTTTGATGAGGGCGAAAGAAACTCTGCCCAATTGTTTCCGCCTCCATCGTGACTCGAACCCGGGCTCTCAAGACTACGATCTCTGAGCGCTGTCCATTTTGCAGTGGTGGGGAGGTAGGCGAGGCAGGTGGTGTATGTGTACTCCTAATTTTTTATTATTATTATAGCTAGTGTGTGTGTGTGTGTGTGTGTGTGTGTGTGTGTGTGTGTGTGTGTGTGTGTGTGTGTGAACCCAAAACATCTGACCTCCATGGAGTAGAAAGTTAATTTCATACGCAATACGCATTTTACCATTCAAATGCTCAATCTTTTAATTTGTTTAATGTAATCGTGGTTGTCTGATTCCGTCTATGGCCTTAAATTATTAGGATTACACAGTGAATTACGGTAACCTATATATATATAATTGCTGTAATTCCCTAGACTAGTGGAAGTGCAGTGACTCTTATGCTGCAAAAACGAGAGATTAAAAAATTATATTGAAATGACTTAAACTGTTATTCTGTACTTTACAAAGCTTACAAGAGATATATTATTACTATAGGATCTTTTTAAAGTAAAGTAGGAACAAATCCCCAAGAGCCGTGATGAGGATTCGAACCTACATCCGAGAGCATCCCAGACGCTGCCTTAATCGACTGAGCTACGACATGAAAAGTAAAGTAAAAGTAAAGTAGCTTCCGTACGCTCTCAAGATACACCTAATAGCACGTCGAGGAATATTTACCATGAAAGTAATTATGAGTCAACATGTTCGCTGTAATTCTCTATAGGTACAACCATATTGTTTAAGTTTTTAGGGTGAATTGGATTGAATTATTCGTGTTGGTTTAGGTTGGGAGTAAATTTGGTTAGGTTAGGTTAGGTTATTTTTGAATTTTAGTTATTAATGTGGCAAATTGGTTGTTTCGTGTGTGTGTGTGTGTGTGTGTGTGTGTTCCTTAGCACCTGGCAACACTGTGCGTGACACAATGAAGTGGGGGTTGGGGGGCGGGGGGGGGGCAGTGAGGGAGAGTAGGGGGATTGAGGGAAGGGTTGTAGAAGATGGTTATATGAGGAGAGATGTCCTTAGTGATGAGATTTATAATAGGGCTAAGAATTAATGAGGATATTAAAGATTCTCTCTCTCTCTCTCTCTCTCTCTCTCTCTCTCTCTCTCTCTCTCTCTCTCTCTCTCTCTCTCTCTCTCTCTCTCTCTCTCTCTCTCTCTCTCTCTCTCTCTTTCTCTCTTGCCCCCTCTTCCTATCCATCATCCCCACGTCAGAAAGGCTCTCCCCTCCCGGGGTCTGACCCCCATCCACTTCCCCTTACCTATCCTTCTCCAGGGGACACCCTCCCCCCTACAACACGGCTGCTCTATCCTCACTTTTATACCGATAATGTCTCTGGCTCCGGCCAGGACCAGGCAGTTACCATTATTCTCTGGGTCGTGGGAGCTTCAGGTTCTTGGGGTGGGGCCGTCGGAAGAGAGGGGAGGTTGTAACAGGGAAAAGTTATGAGAGGGGAGGGGAACGAGGGGATTGAACGAGGGGAGGTGTAGGGGACATTTGTGACGGGGGTACAAACTTGAGGGATTAGGTGTAATCCAGAGTGGAGATTGTGAGAACAGAGGAACAATTTTTTTTCCAAGATGTTGCATTATGAGAAGCAGTAAATGTGTAGAGAGAGAGAGAGAGAGAGAGAGAGAGAGAGAGAGAGAGAGAGAGAGACAGAAGAGGGATGTTGGGTGTCTGGCAGATCTGAGAGAGAGAGGGGGGGAAGGGAGTGCTGGAGATGGGTATTGAAGGATTACTACGGACTGTGCAGTAGTGAGAGGTTTAGGGCAGTGTGTGTGGAGGAGCTTTAAGGACGGTGCCTGGGAAAAATATCGACGAAGAATGTATTGAGACACATTGAAGATTCATGAAGGAGTAAAGTAAGAATAGGTGGTGGTAAGATGACGGAGCGAGGGCAGATGACGTGAATATTTTACATAGACGAGCGTACTTGGCGGAGTGAGATAAGCTTATCAAAAGCTTGGCTTTATAAGCTGACGAATTAAGTGAGGACAAAATCAAATTTTTATTAGATATAAACTTCATTTGTTATTAAGTTTCAATCATAATTGGTAGAGGATAAAGATGGAGCCAATTGTGAATCATCATCTTAAGAAAACACGTTCTAAATTTGTCTGTCGAAGAATGAATGATTTCTGATGGTGTGATATTCATGAGAATATCACAGCTGTTGTTGGCTGAGCGCCTTGAGTTGTAGTTCACAACTTCAGAGTCTTCAAGAAGTCTGCAATGTGGAAAATATTGAGAGCATTCACTGGTAACATTATGGTCGCTAGCATCTCTCTGGAGTTCATATTTTTGTAACACAAGTGGGTACAAGAACAGACGACTTCTGACTTATGTTAGTATGCTGAGAGCGTCTTGCTCACTAGCTCTCTAATGAACACGTCCAGTCAATCGATTAACAACCAGGTACTCAATTATTGCTGAGTGAACAGAGGCGAATAGTAAAGGATTGGTGCCCAGTCAATCCTCCCTGGAGTTATCTTGAGGTTATCCTGAGATGATTTCGGGGCTTTTTAGTGTCCCCGCGGCCCGGTCCTCGACCAGGCCTCCACCCCCAGGAAGCAGCCCGTGACAGCTAATTAACACCCAGGTACCTATTTTACTGCTAGGTAACAGAGGCATAGGGTGAAAGAAACTCTGCCCATTGTTTCTCGCCGGCGCCTGGGATCGAACCCAGGACCACAGGATCACAAGTCCAGCGTGCTTGTAACACGGGTTTGGTTCCTCTCTCTACTTATCTACCTTCTACTCCCTCTACCCGTATTCTTACTTTTTATTCTCTACCAAGGGACTCCAAATATTTTACCAAAACCAACTCCACGCCACGTGGTCCTAAGACGATTGACCGACTTAGGATTCTACACCCAGTATGACGTGACCTAGGCTCTGAGCAAAACCCTAGAGTCGCCTCTACGCTGCCACCACCAGACCAGTAACACAAGAGCAATGATCGAGGTCTGGATCGATCACGCTAATTAATCAACCTAGGGGCTCGATCCCCACTATAAACGATGACCTTGAGTGTGGAATAAATTACACGGTAATGATAATTCCGACTCGATGTTAGAATCGGCGCCCAATACAACTCTGCCTCGTGTGGACCACGTGACCAGGACAAGTATACACATCAAACACATGGAAATAATGAAATGCAAAATATTAACAAATTTAATTTATTAAAAGAAAACTAAAACAAAATCTAAATATTTTCACTCCCTGTCACTTTAACACTCCCTACTTGACCTGAATGGCAAATGAGAAGACTATCCCTATAATTAACAATAGCAACTATACCTTGGGCGACCAGCTCTAGATGTTGGGCTGGTCTTGGGGAGAGGTAAGATGTTTGACCTCTCCCAGCTGCTCCCGTATTCACACTGATCTGTCCTCGTCTGATCTCGCCCAGACTAGAACATTGTATTGTTCCGCATCGCTTACCCAGTTACTTTAGCAAGGTTAAGTTATAACAATTAACCTCTGTTTGTACTGAATTGATCCAGACTGGTTGAGTTATTTTACTGAAATTAAATTACACAAACATCTAACGGCAGAGCTGTTCCCGATCCCCCAAAAATGGATAATTGAACTTTGAGAAATAGTAGACCTGTCAACCCTGCTGACCTATGACCGCCGGTCACTCCGCCTTACAAGTTAGATCTGATTCGTGACGTCACTGATGGTGACTTAAACTCAATAATTAGAATACTCTTGATATTGTATCCAGTACTATTATACAATACAATTTTAATGCAAAATGAATAAAGGCTAATTTCTCTAAATTACTGAATACTATAGGATGATTCATTATACGCAGCTATGAACAAAGCGTTGGTTATTTCCACCGCGAATTCCCCTGGGGGTCAGGTCCTCAGGTCACCATGCGGGCTCAGCTTCCCATCCTCTTTTGTCGATAAACCACTCTGGATAATTCTTACAACAGCCTAGTTTGTTACATGCTATCCGCTCGGCCGACCGGTTTTTTTTTAAATAAATTTGTAAAGACAAAGAGTGTTAAGAGTGGACACGATTCTAGAGAAAAACGCTCGTAAAGTACTGCCCCATTATCTCAACCGCTTGGTCTGGACGGTAGAGCGACGGTTTCGCTTCATGCAGGTCGGCGTTCAATCCCCGACCGTTCAAAGTGGTTGGGCACCATTCCTTCCCCTCGTCCTATCCCAACTCCTTATCCTGACCCCTTCCCAGTGCTATATAGTCGTAATTCCTTGGCGCTTTCCCCCTCTAATCATTTTCATCCCCTCCTCAGGATGCCTGTCGTAGATATCATGTCATGCTATCTACTTATCATCGTCTGTGAATTTTCTCCTTCTCTCTCCCCTTTTCTTTCTTCGTACACAAACAATGTTTTATTAATGGTTGGAAACGTGACACTTTATGCCCCCAAAGGCATAATAAAATTCCTGTTAAAAATTGTTTACATTAAATAAATTGCTACATGACTCATAACTAAGACTAATAAGACTAATTTACTAAGCTTGTTTGATAACAAAGTATTTTAACTTTGCTAAAGAAAGTTAATTTAACAATTTTGCTATTTAACAAACTGTTTGTTTTACAAAGTCATGTAAAATATTTGTCATTGCAAATTATTCCCGTTTCAATATAATGTCTCATTAAGTACTACAGAAATTATCCTTTGCGTGCATTAACTGAAGTAGATTAATAGAGGATCTTCACGTCAATGTAAAGGACATTGAATAATGAGATGCTGTTCATATCATCAATTTCCAGCGTCACTGGAATAGGGACCGCTGTATCGCCTTCCCTGTACCCCAAAATTACCTATAATATATCAACAAAAGGTTCTCCTATTTTCTGCGATATATAAAAATTAACATTTTTGTTAATTTTAAATTAAAAATTACTACCAAAAAATTACTATCAAAAATTAGCATTTTGGTAGCTTTTAAATGTTTAATGTTAACGGGTTAACCCAACCACTGAGTATATATCTCTTCTCTTCTGTCTTTCTTAAAAGTAGAAACAAAAGACTTAAGGGAAGGAGGATTGCGCTTGGTACTCGGGGTGGTAATAATGTTGTTGTTGTTTTAGATTCAGCTACTAGGAACAAAAGTTCCAAGTAGCACGGGCTATGGTGAGCCCGTAGTGGACTTAACTGGCAGAGGAGCGGGGCTGTGGTGGAAACAAACTGATTGATGATTGATTAAGATTAAGCCACCCAAGAGGTGGCACGGGCATGAATAGCCCGTAATAAACAAACTTTTGAGTGTATATATATATATATATAGTTGGTAGAAGACGCAGGGGGGGGGGTGAACAGACGACCAGAGGGTAGAGAGGAGAAAGATGAGGACACGAGAGAGGTGGAGGGGATAAGTCCGAACGCAGGACTTGACAAATATCGAGAAAAAAGGTGTTTAGACAAAGAAGACTGTTCACGCAGAATGATCGCAGTGTGATGCAGAAAGGTGAGTAGTGATGGTGGTAGTGGGTGATGATTTTGGTGATGGTGGGCTATAGTGTTAATAACGGTGGCATTGATGTTAGTAGTGATGATAACTTATTGAGATAACGAAGGTATAATTTGCGAACAAGGAGATACAGAGTGGGAATAAGAGGTGCGTGAGACGAATGGGGAGAAAGAGATAAGTGTAGACACTAGCAGAGTGGAAGAGAATAACAGCGAGGTCGATAATAAATAGCTTCGAGTAACAAATTCTGAAGAGAAAGAATCCCCTTTGTGCTTGGCAAGTGAATATATTGGAATGAGTTTTGATAAATAGAAGTAGAGTTTATTAAGAAACGGCGGAGAAAGAAATGTAGTATAGGACAGACAGACAGACAGATAGACAGACGGACAGACAGACTGACCCATCAAATAAGACAGAGACTAAAGTAGAATAAAAACAAGATTTTTAAAAATTTGTCCGCTATGCCAAATAATATGTTTTGTAAACGTCCAAAAGAGACAAACTTAAAAAATACATATAGATGTTTAACCAATAAATTTTTGTAAGCATTAACGAGTTCGTAAGGACGACGTGAGGACATCACCAGTGAGGCAGATCAGAGGGCCAGGAAGAAGGGCCAGGAAGAAGGGCCAGGAGCCACTAGCAGGGCCAGGAAGGAGAGCCAGGAGCCACTAGCAGGGCCAGGAAGGAGAGCCAGGAGCCACTAGCAGGGCCAGGAAGGAGAGCCAGGAGCCACTAGCAGCGCCAGGAAGGAGAGCCAGGAGCCCCTAGCAGGGCCAGGAAGGAGAGCCAGGAGCCCCTAGCAGGGCCAGGAAGGAGAGCCAGGAGCCACTAGGAGGGCCAGGAAGGAGAGCCAGGAGTCACTAGGAGGGCCAGGAAGGAGAGCCAGGAGCCACTAGGAGGGCCAGGAAGAAGGGCCAGGAGCCACTAGGAGGGCCAGGAAGAAGGGCCAGGAGCCACTAGGAGGGCCAGGAAGGAGAGCCAGGAGCCACTAGGAGGGCCAGGAAGGAGAGCCAGGAGCCACTAGCAGGGCCAGGAAGGAGAGCCAGGAGCCACTAGGAGGGCCAGGAAGGAGAGCCAGGAGCCACTAGGAGGGCCAGGAAGGAGAGCCAGGAGCCACTAGGAGGGCCAGGAAGGAGAGCCAGGAGCCACTAGCAGGACCAGGAAGGAGAGCCAGGAGCCACTAGGAGGGCCTTGAAGGAGAGCCAGGAGCCACTAGCAGGGCCAGGAAGGAGAGCCAGGAGCCACTAGCAGGGCCAGGAAGGAGAGCCAGGAGCCACTAGCAGGGCCAGGAAGGAGAGCCAGGAGCCACTAGCAGGGCCAGGAAGAAGGGCCAGGAGCCACTAGGAGGGCCAGGAGCCACTAGCAGTGCCCGGAAGGAGGGCCAGGAGCCACTAGCAGGGCCAGGAAGGAGAGCCAGGAGCCACTTGGAGGGCCAGGAAGAAGGGCCAGGAGCCACTAGGAGGGCCAGGAGCCACTAGCAGGGCCAGGAAGGAGGGCCAGGAGCCACTAGCAGGGCCAGGAAGGAGAGCCAGGAGCCACTAGGAGGGCCAGGAAGGAGAGCCAGGAGCCACTAGCAAGGCTCAGGGCCACATTACCAGGCCACACAGCCTTTATGGCCACGTATAAGACGCTATAAAATGTAAATTGTTCCTGTATCTTAGCAAACAAATGACAGTAAACATGAAAGCTCGAAGTTCGGGTTCGTAGGCTTCAGAAGCTGGGTTGATGATGCCAGCTCACGCTTCACAAGCTTCAGAGGCTTCGTTCGCAAGAACTTAGTGATGGCAACAAAGATAATGATGTGTGTAGGTTTAATCTTGTTGACATTCTTTATTGCACGACAATTCATTAAGCTTTATTTCCCGGAAGCTCAGTTGGCACTCTGTGAGGAATATATAACATGCAAAGCTTAGTTATAATACTCTGTGAACAATGGAAGGAAATAATAGACGGAATGCAATATGTGCGCAAGCTGTTCATGCTTTCAGGGGTCACGAATCCAATGTTACATATACAGTATAACAGTTAACATATAAAGAACATATAAAGAACATATATAACATATAAAGAACATATACAGTATAACAGTTCGTAAAACTGTTCTCTCGTATCTTCCTGTGTGTTGAGAAATAATTCAATGTGACATATCGAGCATATCATTGCAGCATTGAAGGAGTTAATGCTGCAATGGAGCGTTCATGGAGCATTATTAAATGTGACATATCAAGCAGCATTGAAGGAGAGGGAGGAGAGGGAGGAGCAGGAGGAGGAGGAGGAGGAGGAGGAGGAGGAGGAGGAGGAAGAAGAAGTGCAGCTAAAGGAAGAGATGATTATAGGTGCTGACGATGTCACAATAACGTGGCTGAAGATATGGTGACCAGACCACACACCAGAAGATGAGGAGATGGTGACATTTCGGTCCATCCTGGACCATTATCAATCAGATTGTGGGCCAGAAATCGTCCACAATCAATTGTTTGGTCATCATTAAAGACATAATACCCCTGCGACATAAGACTTGGTCTTAAAGATCCGGCTCACTTTGGTAAATTCCACTATGACGATCAGAGCAGTATGACCTCCTGCCATATCATAGGACCACTTTCAGGGGGCCAGAATGCCATAGTGGCATACCAGAGATAACATGTATATTCCAGAAGACCATACCTGCGAAGCATAAGACCACATTAGCATACCATAAAACCACATTGGTAGACCATATGGTCCGCCACCATGGTCTTATAGCCTGCTAGTGTGGCCTCGTTACAATACATGTAGGTCATAATGCCACTCTGGCAGGTCATAAGACCATACTTTTGAGACATTAAGCCATAACTGAATGCCAGAGATTCTATATCAAAGCATAAGTAATAAGCATTGCCAGATTAGACAGCTTTAATTGCCTCAATACGTGAACAGAAAACCTTGTCACTATCATAGCGAAAAAATTCCTTCTTGCGTCATGAAACGATCATTTTCTCTTCTTATTGCCAGGTCTTCCATCTTCTCTGTCCCCGCAGTTAACAATCACGTTGCTTCTCGCCCTGACAATGGTCGGGTCCTGTCCAGTGAACTGGGAATGGTCCATTTTTCTGTCGAAATGTTCCGACCCCCTTGTGCCCTTGTCGTCAAGTTAAGCTGACAGGATCCGTCCAGCACGCATGTCGCATTTCTTCCCAGAGCTTCAACGATATTTCTGTCTTCGCTTTTGCGGAATACATGCTCGCTTGTGGGCGATATTTCTACCTGTCTGGCCGCGTACGATATATCCTACCTGAACGAGTACGATGTTTGCTGCCTGCATACCTTATATGATATTTCATGCATTAACTTGTGCAATATATTATTTCAGCGTTGCTACGATTGCTCCCACGGGCGCTTACGATAGTTCACTCCTGCGTACTGACGCTACTTCCTGCCCTTTGTAGTGCTTGCATTGATTTCATGGATGAAGCCAAACAATGCTTCGTTTCGACTATACATATGGCTTCAGACAGGACAAATGAGCAGTTTCAGTGTTCTATTGCATCAAAGCTTCCCGTCCTCATCAACAAAGGTCAAATGCTCATAAGTCCAGCCGCCAAATCCCCTCTTTATGAATGAAATTTTGTTTTGCTTTTTTAGAGATCCGTGTTCGAGTCCCGATGATCCCAGTGAATGATTATAATTTCCCATGTTATAAGTGGTGTGTCTAATGCATATTACTAGGGAGGGGGCTCTCTCTCTCTCTCTCTCTCTCTCTCTCTCTCTCTCTCTCTCTCTCTCTCTCTCTCTCTCTCTCTCTCTCTCTCTCTCTCTCTCTCTCTCTCTCTCTCTCTCTCTCTCTTATATGTAAACATAAACATCTATGCCTTAATGAATCATTCATTTAGGCGAAGAGAATGGTGGTGCTCACTGGTAGTGCTCAGTGGTGGTGCTTAGTGGTGGTGTTCACCGGTGGTGCTCAATGGTGGTGCTCAATGGTGGTGCTCAGTGGTGGTGCTCAGTGGTGCTAAGGGCTCCAGGAGCGAGTTAAAGGGGACCTGCCAGCCAGCGCCGGCCCACACCACCCACTCTCATCATTCACCACCCATCCGCTCTTTCATAATCATCCACTACACCCACCCGCCCATTCATCATTGACTCATCATTGAATGTCATCATGCAAACTAGAATATACTCCTCTCCCCCCCCCCCCCCAACCTCTCAGTGATTATCAGAACGGTTCTTGCGAGTCTTAAACTACTGTGAAAGTATACATATTTTATTCCAAGACTCGGACCTTGAAATTGTGAAACTGTGAACCAATTTGTTTCCTATTGTCATTTTTTTATTGTGAAGAATAGTAGGTCTTGGTTGATGGTATCTGAAGTGTATCATGCATGGTCGGTTTGTGCAGTATCCATATTGTGCATGATACCATGCATGGTATCATACATGGTCGGTTTGTGCAGTATCCATATTGTGCATGATACCATGCATGGTATCATACATGGTCGGTTTGTGCAGTATCCCCTACCTGAATTTACACAATTAAGGCAGCCTTTTCGAATTACCCAAGTTTATCTGTGTTGTGGAATGTCTTCCTGATGTTTTTCTTAAGTTTGTCCTCTCGGTATCTTGGTGATTCAACCTCTCATAGTCTTAACTTCTTGATACTTCGATAAACTACCTAGGTCTATATAGGCCTGTGATTGTTCTCTAGAGTTCTGCTGTCAAAGTACGCTTTTCTGAATCTAATGGTGGTGTAAAAATTGCATGTTCTAATGCCTTTTATCTTAGTTAAGTAGATGATAAAATGAATCAAGTTTTACGCAAGCTTTTCTACGAGTGTTTGATGTGAAGTACTTCAGCTATGTCATATCTAACATTACTAATATATTTGTTTTCTATTTTCGTATTAGTTTCCTATGTTGCTGGTCAGGATATCTTCGATGGTTTGTGTCGAAATGATGTAATTTTGAATGGTGCCGCGTTGTTTGTGCTCTGCCAGATGCTGTCGTCTTGCATATGAAGTGATCTTGGATGAATAGTCTCCAAGAAGGTATGTAAAGCCATAGTCATCATTCGACACTTTTAAGGCGATCAGTCTGGGGTCGGGAGGGTTCATAGGTTTAAACCCCCTCCGATGCAAAATGAAATAAACAACGGTAACGAACCTTATCACAACTGCTCAATAGCTCGGTCGATAGAGCTTCGGCCTCACATTCGGGGTACGCGGTTCGAGCCTCTTAGAGCCCAGGTGAATAGAATGAAACAAGGGTAACAAACCTGTCTCATACGGGAGAGGTGACCGACTCGGTACTCCAGGAGACTTAACTGGAGTTAATGGCGACGCTGTTGGGGAGAAAATGTCACTTAACCTCGCACATTTCTTCCCAACCTGGTCTCTGGTGACTGGATCAAGGGACCTGTACCTGACGCTAATGTTCCTTACGAGCACACACACACACACACACACACACACACACACACACACACACACACACACACAAGGGGATTGATAGGGTAGATAAAGACAGTCTATTTAACACAAGGGGAACACGCACAAGGGGACACAGGTGGAAACTGAGTGCCCAAATGAGCCACAGAGATATTAGAAAGAACTTTTTTAGTGTCAGAGTGGTTGACAAATGGAATGCATTAGGAAGTGATGTGGTGGAGGCTGACTCCATACACAGTTTCAAGTGTAGATATGACAGAGCCCGATAGGCTCATGAATCTGTACACCTGTTGATTGACGGTTGAGAGGCGGGACCAAAGAGCCAGAGCTCAACCCCCGCAAACACAACTAGGTGAGTACAACTAGGTGAGTACACACACTCACACTCACACTCACACTCACGGCCGGCAGGCCGAGCGGACAGCACGCTGTACATGTGATCCTGTAGTCCCGGGTTCGATCCCGGGCGCCAGCGAGAAACATTGGGCAGAGTTTCTTTCACCCTATGCCCCTGCTACCTAGCAGTAAATAGGTACCTGGGAGTTAGTCAGCTGTCACGGGCTGCTTCCTGGTGTGTGTGTGTGTGTGTGTGTGTGTGTGTGTGTGTGTGTGTGTGTGTGTGTGTGTGTGTGTGTGTGTGTGTGTGTGTAAGATGTGGAAAAAAATAGTAGTAGTAGTAGTTAGAAACAATTGATTGACAGTTGAGAGGCGGGCCGAAAGAGCAGAGCTCAACCCCCGCAAGAACAACTAGGTGAATACAACTAGGTGAATACACTACCCAAGCGCTTGTGTGTGTATGTAATATAGAGCCCTTTCAACCACTCCCAGGACTCTCTAAAACTACAGGAGGATGATGTTGCCCTTCCTGTGTCAGGTTAGGTTAGTTTGGCTGTATCTAGACCTCCACTTATTTTCTGGTTCACCTTGGCTAGACCAACGGGCGGGGGTTGGCTTAGCCTAGATGGTCTCTCAAGAATTCACCTCTTTTCCATGCGAACATTGGTGGATTCTTAGGAAATTCTTGGCCCGAGGGGTGTTGCTCGTAGGTCTCTCTCAACCAGGACCACACTCCCGATATCGTCTCCTTGAGTTGCTTCACTAGGACTGAAAAAAACATGGCGAGAAGAATCAATCTCTTGTCCTCGGTCCTCGGCCTAGGTGCTTCAAGGAATTGGGACCTTGTCTTCCCTTGTGCGGAATT
>NC_091231.1:13625107-13697607 GCF_040958095.1 Procambarus clarkii | reverse complement strand
ACCAGCGTGACCTGTGTCTGCCACGCTACCTTGAGGTGCTTCCGGGGCTTAGCGTCCCCGCGGCCCGGTCGTCGACCAGGCTGGTGCAATGTAAAAAAAAAAAAAAGTGTATTTGCCAGCTTGTTAGTAGTAAGCCAGTGAAAGGAACGATGCTCATCTAAGCCAGGGAACGCCAGACAATACACAACCAGGGGCACCTTGCTTGCTTCCCACCTTGTATTGAATAATAATACCAGTCATAAAAATATGGATCTGCAACAACTAACTATGACTGAAGATGGCGCGACTTTCAAAACGGACTACTTAACAAAATGATGAATGTTCATCATGAATGGAATAGGGGAGAAAACTCTCACAGCCTAGATTAGTGCAATAACATCTGGTCAAAATTATATACCTCGAAACAAGCGCTGAAAGGGGATTGGAAGTACGCTAAATACGACCAGGATGTAATGTGGTGAGAGATGGAGGCAGGATCATTATTCATTTGTTACTCTGTGTATAACTTGACTTTGGTGCTGGAGGGAGCAAACCAGTTGGAACAATAGGTACTGACAGTAACAGATTGTGGCTTGATCGAAATATAGGAGAAAAAGCTTTAAGCAATTAATTTCTGTAAAAAAATTATTTTCTTTTAGATAACTTAGTCGAGTTTGCACGGGGGGGACATCCATCCCAGTGGGGGGTTAGTATAAGTGTATAATGTGTTAGTTATACAGTTATACATTTGGCATTGAATCAATGATTTGACGTTGAATCAATGATGTTAATGGATATTGACCTCCACTGGGTTGGCATCCTGTGTTGATGATGACAACGTTTTGAGTCCTGGAATTACATTGGAAAGATGAAAGGCAAATGTACTCGATCTATCTGCGTGTTTGTTGCTTGTTTGACCCGTGCAAGTGTAAAGTAGTAACAGGGCTGTTCAACAACAATGTTTAATGAGCTGTCATGTGTAAATATTGAGCCGGCTCCCACACTTCATCTTGTACTCACGCACACGCATGCCACACACGCACGCACACGCATACACACACACACACACACACACACACACACACACACACACACACACACACACACACACACACACACACACACTCTCTCTCTCTCTCTCTCTCTCTCTCTCTCTCTCTCTCTCTCTCTCTCTCTCTCTCTCTCTCTCTCTCTCTCTCTCTCTCTCTCTACTTCCTCCCCACATACACAATCAAATACCATAAAGTGCAAATGACTACGGAAGAAAATTGGCGTACGGAAAGAGAGAGAGAGAGAGAGAGAGAGGAGGGGCGTACCTGTCCGGCTTTTAGAGATTTTGGGAAAGGATAAACCATCCAAATCTCGACAATAAATTGCGAACGAGAAAACTATTATGTATTCTGTAGTAGTTACAAAGTTAATCGATACTAAAAATAGATTCCCTTTAAAACAGTGCATATTAAGAAGTTAAAGACAAGGAGGAAAAACTAACAATGCCACTGCTCTGTCATCCTCATCATCAGCTACTCATCCCATATATTCGTGAGATGGTTCTTCTCTCTGGGTTTCTACTCAAAAAGTCTCACATGCTTCGCCTATGTATCATATCTGCAGGCAAAAGGAAGGGGAGTTTCAGGAGAAAGGGCCAACTGTGTGTGTGTGTGTGTGTGTGTGTGTGTGTGTGTGTGTGTGTGTGTGTGTGTGTGTGTGTGTGTGTGTGTGTGTGTGTGTGCGCTCGTGCGTGTGTATGTGATTTTCTGTATTCACTTCATTGGAGATCGCGCCCTTGAGTGCTTTTTCAGATCTCCGAACATGCCCACGTAAACCTTTTTAAGACTCGCGTGCGGAAAATAGATTTGTTCATCGTGTCTGTTGTATTGGAAGACACGTAATATCTGGCCAAATATATCTCTCTGTTCCCTTGAGGGATAATGCATAATTGCCTACTTCAGCTCTGTCGATCGGATGAATCAGGCGGACAGACTTTCACTTGGCAAACACTTCTCTGCTTCTCTAATTCGTGTAATTATTCAGTAATTAGCTTCTTTCCTCCGGTCCAATCAACTGCTTGAATATCAAACACCTGAAAGACCAAGTAAAAGGTTTGAGAACGGTTCATTACTTGCAAGGGGAGGAAAAAATAACACATTATGGCTACCTGTTTACTTTGTGATAATTAAATTCATTTTCAGTTGAATTTACTGAATTTATTGAATTTTCAGTTGAACTTCTGCTTGATTGATTGTTTTATGTTCATGAGGAAATGATGGTGTTCAATGCAATGATATTCGTAATTTTGGTGTTGGTGGCAACGACAACGTGGATTAGGAGAAACACGAATTATTTGTTCATAAATATACGTGTATTTTTTAAAATACACCTGCAAACGAATATTATATGTGGCTTCATTAAACAAAATTTTGTGGGTAATAGAGCTCTTTATTTTTTTTAATTTGCTCTGTATTTATCAACTTTATTTGTCAAAGTCGTCTTTTCGATTAACTAAAATTGCAGATCTAGTGACTCCGATCTACGTATAAGGGTGGCATTTTCATCCGTTTCTTGATCATTTCATCTATTTAAAGACTTTTCTTCACTCCTTACACCCTCTTCACACTATCCTTGCACCTCCTGCTCTGTCATCTTCATCATCAGCTACTGATCCCATATATTCGTGAGATGGTTCTCCTCTCTGTGTTTCTACTCAAAAATTCTCACATGCTTCGCCTATGTATCATGTCTGCAGGCGAAAGGAAGGGAATTTTCAGGAGAAAGGGCCAAGTCATTACGACTATATAGCACTGGGAAGGGATTAGGATAATGATTTGGGATGGGACGGGGCGAAGGAATGGTGCCCAACCATTTGGGACGGTCGGAGATTGAATGCATCCATGCTAGTCAGCGTACTGCCTCTATCTTGAGGCAGTACTATATAGTCATACTGACTTAGCGTTTTCTCCTCCTGTTTATATTCTAACATTTATTACAAAGGGATTAGAAAGAAAGCAGCAGCGGGCTGTTTTGTGTATGGGAATGGGATGTACACACAGCTGTACTCTGCTTCTTGCTGAATATACACTGAGTTTACTCCTGAACATTGTGCAAGACTAAAGTAAACCATTCTTGCTCAGTAAGCTATTTTGGTGGTCTTAACCCACTAGAGGTTGATAGGGCTTGAGTCCAACAACAGACCATTGCAAGATCGTCTCCGTGCAACCAATCTAATCAAAAATTGAAAGAAATGTGTTTGATTAATCTATTTATTCTCTACATTGCTCTTTGTCACTTATGCTGATCCATGCGTTAACCATTCCATTAATTGCCCTAAAGATATTTTGAAGGATATTTGAAGTTTTTCATTAATATAAGGGATTATAACTATTAATCCGGTTTATGATGCATATTGCTATTTCTCCCGAATCTTCTTCCAATTAAATAGCTGTTTTTCTCTATGCACAACTTATTCAAAACATTTTCAGTGTTATGGATTAATAGAATTAATATTATACAAACAAATTGTTCCTAGAAATGCTTTTATATAATAGATTTGCAAACACTCGACAGAATACATATCGCATATACACTTAGAATTTGACTAATATTTTTTTCAGTTCGTCATTTTACATATGAGACATAATTCCTAATGTAACAGCTTCGTTTTTATCATGTTGTCACATGCATGTTGCCTTCCTTTGTAATTAAGTTTTGTTAAGGGTATTTTTTTGTTATTTTTTTTATTTACCTAACAAATTCCATGTGTGCGCATTTATCTGCCTGCAAACATTTGATGTATGAGAGCCTTCCCCTAATGTATTTTCCTGCAATGCCGGTGCTGCCTTCCCTAATGTATTTTCCTGCAATGCCGGTGCTGCCTTCCCCTAATGTATTTTCCTGCAATGCCGATGCTGCCTTCCCTAATGTATTTTCCTGCAATGCCGATGCTGCCTTCCCTAATGTATTTTCCTGCAATGCCGGTGCTGCCTTCTTGAACTTCCTCCCTCCTCTGCCCCCCCCCCCCTCTCCCCGACCTCCTCACTGCAGCAGCCAGCACTGTGAGCAACATTCATACATCAGTCATGGCCTCAGCCCACACCTGCCACACGTCTTACTGGGAATTCAAAATAAACGTTGACAATAGCTGGAATTTTTTTGTGTGCTCCGGGGAATAGCGAGTCATGTGCTTTTCTATGTAAATCGACTTGAGAATGGTCCAAGACGGACCGAAACATCGTCGTCCCTTCACTTTCTAGTGTGTGGTCTGGTCAAACTACTTCAGCCACGTTATTATGACTCATCGCCTTCATGCGTTTATCTATGCAATGTCGAATAATGTCTACTTGATAATGCGTTGATATGTCTACTTGATAAAGCCTTACATGCCTTCTTGTAAATGTCGAGATGTACCTAGCTGCTGAGGCCTTTGAATGTATTCTTAAATTGCATACTTTAGCATCTTCGAGGGTAGAATGAAACTGAATACAAATGGGCTGGAATATCTGTATACATTGCAAGAATGTATGAGAGGTGAGGTGGTATCTTCTTTGATTTTTATGAACTATTGCGTCGAGGTATCAGCCAATTTGTTTAAGGCCTTTTGGATTTACAGTGAAAAAACACTGACTTATAAATGGTTCATATCGATGCTTCACTGCGGAATGTTTATGTTTGAGAAATGTGGTGTAGTTTCTCGCCGGCAAATGAAGTGGTTGATTTTGAACAGGATTGGAACGTTGTTTGCTTAGAGTTTTGCAAAGGTTATGATACTAGCCTAAGCCTGATTATAAAAGATAATAACGCATTTGATGCTAGGGAGAGGGGGAGGGTCCTAAACAGGATTTGGTTATGGTTATTTGAAAGGAAATAGTTACCATAAATGGATTTAGGTGAATTAAAAATCGTAGCAGGCGGAGTGCCTCAGGGCTCTCTCCTGGAACTTCGGTTGTTTACCAAATATATGTAAATGATGCACAGGATTGAACAGCATTTGCTATTACTATTCAGACTATTACTAGTCACTATATAAACTACAGGCGTAGTATAATAGTGACTAATGTTGTCATTATTGGTAGGGATCCTTCGTTAGCAAAACTTATGTACAAATGTTTAATAAGTTTATCTTAGGAATTAGAAACTCTTCAAAATTGGGCAGATATAGATCATTGGACGCACATTCTAAAACTGCTGGCAGTAAGACATCTAATTTTGATCTTCAGCTTAATCTTGACATTAGATAAACTTTATTTAAGCCAAGATGGATAATCTTGACTAATTTATCTATAGATACCTTGACTTCATCTTGAGTTAGAGTCAGTTTAGATTATACCTGCTCGATTTCAATCACGACAAATTCCACATTCACTAGACCGTGTACATATAAGGATGACTGAGTTTATCTTAGCTAATTTCAGGGAGATTTTGAATTCCTAAGATAGTAATTTATACGAGGTTATATTTTTTTAATTTTTCAAGATACCAAACAATGGCTCGCCCAAGCAAAGTACCACCTGATATTATACTACTGTCAGAATAATTCAACTTCAGAAACTCTTAATGGGTGAATTGAATACGTGTCGGAATAGCAGGAAACAAGGGTGAAAACAGAATAAAAAGAAAGAAAAAAAACTTATTCAGATGCAAAGTGTTGTTTGCCTCTCCGTGTCTCTGTAGGCTTCGTCTTCGTGTCTCAACTTCAAATCCATTTCCTGGAAGTTTCTTTCTCCCTTCCCCCAGATTTCTTTCATTCTCGTAGAGCTCCCCCTTTCACTCTAAACCCTATATTAACACCTCAAAATCCTTTCCAACTGAGTCAAATCCCTTCTAGGAGTGAGCGTTGATCCTGCAGCGAATCCTGTGGATGCACTGTCCGTTGCCTCTCTCCACTTGGGGCCTGTGGCTGCAGGTCTCACTCTGTGGTATTGTAGTACTTCGCTTTGGTTGAGTTTTGGTGCTACATTAGATATTTCAGTAGACATTGTGCTGTAATGATCCTATCTTGTTCTGGTGCTTGGTAGGGTTCTGGACTGTAATTTGGTGGTAGTGTTCTAGTTTTAATGAACATTGTTCTGTGGTAGTTGAACGCTGTTGTGGTTGTTGTTATATGTATCTGATGGAGATATTAAGGTGTTTTGATATTGCTGTCGAATCCTTGGTGATTGAGTGGAAGGTGCCGTGTATGTCAGTGACTGATAAGTAGACGTAAACAACGGAAATCTGGAGAAATGACCGGAGTGACCGGCAAGGAAAGGAAATTATCAGGAGAAAACGGTAAGATAGAAAGAGTATATATAGTGTTGGGTAAGGGTATGAATACCAGCATCTGAGGGTATGAGGACTGGGTGACGGACCGGTGCCCAACGGGTATCGAACCCTGCAAGAAGTGAGTCCTTCGATCTACTAATCTGGCCAAGTGTTAAATGAACACTTGTGAAGCACAGACATTGCAGACCGTTTCTTCTGGCATGAAACATTTATTCTCTTGGTGAAAATTCATTTCTAACAAGTTTCTGCTTGAGTAATGGTCCTTTAGAAGCCCGGGGCACTGCAAGTACAGACGTTTGAGATCACTAATGACCCGAATTAATTCTAGTATAGAGTGTACGAAGATTGGCAGTGATGAGTGCCAAGGCTTTAACCGCTAATTTAAATTCTTTTTTTATAGCAATCATCATCTAGCAAAAACTAGTCCTCGGCCAGTCATTTGTCAAGTGATATCACCTGGTTTCCTTGCTGGTCGATTAGCGTGTCCTTGGCCAGCCAACTAGCTCACCCTCGGCTGGCCGACTAGCATGTCCTCGGCAGACCTAACACTCCAAACATCGCGTGTAAATAGCACAGGATTTAGAAACTTTCGCCACTTCTGCAGCAATATCTCTTATGGCCCTTTGTACGGAAAGCTGACAACTCCCCTTTTTATGTGGGGGAGGGGGTTCTCTCTCCTTTGTTTCTTTGCGGATTTTCTTGTGACTTATACATCTTGGAGAATGCATATCCGGCACTAAGCATGTGAAATTGTATCGAAATTGGTCAACATGTTAATCAGCCACAGGTGGCAGAAATTGTACTTGTATTTTTTTTGGCCGATTTATTTACAGATTTCAAACTCTATTATCTTTGTCTTTGTAGGTTATATTGACGAATGAGGACCAGATGAGGGCCTAATCACTTATATATGAGCAATAAAGTTAATGCAATATATATGTTTCATATAAGAACATAAGAATGAAGGTAAATCCAAAAGACTATTGGCTTATACGAGGTAGTTCCTAATTATATTAACTCAATCTCATTCATAAATATTTTGCGAATAAATTTGACACCTGTTTCGATGACCACATTGAAAAAAAATGTTTTACAGTAAACTATGCTCTTAAACACAATAATTTTCCCAAAGAAACATGAACGTTATATGCCATTCTGAGACTATAATGAATAAAATAACAATAACATTATAAGATATTTTTAGCAATTTGAAGTTGTGAATGTTTTTTTTCTTTTTTTTTCTTTTTGTCTTCTATCATTGGCTCTCTACTCTTCTTCCTTTTAATAACCTTTTACTCTCTCTCTCCGTCTCTCTCCTGCTCTCTCTCTCTCTTTCTCCTGCTCTCTCTCTCTCTCTCTCTCTCTCTCTCTCTCTCTCTCTCTCTCTCTCTCTCTCTCTCTCTCTCTCTCTCTCTCTCTCTCTCTCTCTCTGTGTCCTCTTCTCCTGCCTGCATCTCCTGCTTCTGCCGTCTCCAGAGTGTGAAAATAGCGAGCTGGATAACGCTTATCTGGCCACTTTGGACTTGGAAAGAAAATATCGTAGTCTTCTCCAGTGAGAACACAAGCAATTGAGCTCCTTAAAAAAAGTAACATGCACTCTGCATTAAATTAATGATAACAATAAGACGCTGTTCAAGTTTTTTATAAATTATGCAAAATATTAAAGAAAATTGTATCTATATGAAATTCCTTGAAGATAATTCCAAAAGTCTTACGGATTACTTATTAGTTCTTGAGTTACGTCCATTTTAAAGTCACAAGCAAGACTCAGGCAACAAAGGCATTAAAAGGATACAAAAATATTAAAAAAAACACGACTATCTGTTGGCACCACTGGATGTTGGAGGATAATAATAGTAATAATTCATTGTGTCGTGGGACAGGCAGCCTGTGTGTGTGTTTATACACGTTAGGGTTATATTCATGTCCCTTCCCCCCACTTCCCAACCCTCCCAAGGTCGAATTACTGACCCTCCTCAGGATGCAATCCAACAACAGGCTGACTAACAGCTTGTAGGGAAGGGAACGAGGACCGGGCCGCGGGGACACTAAAGCCCCGAAATCATCTCAAGATAACCTCAAGATAGAACGTACTTTGCTGCTAGGTGGAATAGGAATAAGGAGATAGGAAATGTGGCCAGCCATTTCTATCCCGCCCGGGATTCGAACCCGGGAATTCTCGAGTGCGAGTCGCCTAGAACTGGGGGATGGAGGATGACCACAGGTGCAGGATGCTGGAGTGGTGATCCTCCACCACTCCAGCTAGCCCCTAGTCGCCGTTACGACTTGGGGGCTAGGAAGGAATAAGGGGGGAAGCGCATCAAGCCATTACGACCATATAGCACTGGGAAGGGGTCAGGATAAGGATTTGGGATTCGTCGGGGGAGGAAGGAATGGTGCCCAACCACTTGGATGGTCGGAGATTGAACACCGACCTGCATGACGCGAGATGTCGCTCTACCGTCCAGCCCAAGTAATTGGGACTAGGGGGTTAGGTGTAAGTAACACATAACCTCATCTCCTATTTATGTACGAGATAGTTTCGAGCCAGTCGAACACGTGCTAAGGTTATATATATGCTTATTGCACAGTTCATTTGTGCTTGCAAATGCATTTACTGGTAAATTAATTTGCTCGATTCCGGTGTTCAGCAATCTATGAACTTATCCAGGTGAGAAAGTCCACCTTTTCCTAGTTGTTAGGTCTTGTTCAGAGGCTAATATTCCCCCTGGATAATAAAGCAACTTAGAAATAAATATAACTATAGTTGGTTATAACAAGTAAGCGTTCAGTTATCTTATCACTTCCTGTAAAATAATTTGATATAGAGTGAATGTCAACTACAAGGTTATCAAAATGCCATCGAGGGAAGTTATATATAAATTGTATCGTCATCACGGGATTGAATCCCACGAATTCGAACCCCTGTCCTTAAACTCCTCAGGCAATCACCTGAGGGTCACAGGTTCGATCCCATTCAACGGCTTCAGTATCTTCTCCCGCCCCCTCCTCATAAAATGACAGTACAGCAATTATTTGGTCAAACGTTACCAATATGTACATAAAGTTACGGTCGATCAAACAGTTGTCACAAGTACTATAATTTTAGCAGCATTACCTTCCGGGCTGCGTTGGTTCACAGGATCAACGTCCCATGCGGCCCGGTCTCTGACCAGGGCTCTTGTTTGATAGTCTGATCATCCTGGCTCTTAGCATTAGTTGATTTCCTAAAGAAAAAAATAATATATATCGCATTCGTTCGATTTCAATCTGCAGGACATATCTATTTTGGATCTCAAATGGACTTGATTAGAGACATCGATTTTTTGTATTTGTTTTGCCAGACTCTGCTCATCCAGCTGGCCAAAAAAATCACAAAGTCTGACAGGGAAGTTAAAAAGCGAGTGCGCCTGGTTTGCAACTTAACATATTGTCGTTGCAAAGTCTGAATTTTCTAATAAGACACAGACTTTGCTCAGTTCCTCATAAAAGAGCGTCATGCAGGTCGGTTTTCAATCCCCGACCGTCCAATCAGTTAGGCACCATTCCTTACCCCCGTCCCATCCCAAATAACCTTATCCTGACCCCTTCCTGTATAGTCGTAATAGCTTGGCGCTTTCTCCTGATAATGTCTTATTTTGATGGCGCAGCGTCTGGGATGCTCTCGGACGTAGGTTCGAATCCTCGTCACGGCCCTTGTGGATTTGTTTCTCCTGATAGTTCCCTCCCTCCCTCCCTCCTCATAAAAGGCTTAGAGAGCTCTGTATATCTAGTCAAACCTTCCTAGATATAGAAACACATTATTTCCTCCCTTATTATATATAAATAAGGGATAGGTTGGTCCTTTTATCAAGGGGACGGAAGCCCCCCCCCCTGTCAATTAGCGGATGATGGCATTCTTGACGGAATAGTGCCAGAGGGGAGACAGCCACCGAGGGGAACTGAAGCGGGGCAGTTGACGTTTGAAAGGGGAAATACCCACATTGCAAGGGGAAGGGGCAGGGGGGAGAGAAAGAAACTATGAAATACAAATGAGTGAGAAGCAGCAGTTGCAACTGCTACTCTCAGCAGGAAGTGCTACTAGCAGCAGCTGTAAGTGACGTGATAGCGGCCGTGAATACTGCTATAACCTCTGAAAATAATGAAAGCTAAAGTGAAGGAAGAGGCAAGAATTCTGTATAGGAGTAGCGGCGGAAAATGAGATAATTCAGTCATTAGAGGTCATTATCTCGCACACTGTGGTTGGTGTGTGTGTGTGTGTGTGTGTGTGTGTGTGTGTGTGTGTGTGTGTGTGTGTGGCAGCACCCACACACACTGCAAGATCAAGCAATATCTTCCTTTATTCCGGACGGTTTCAATTATAGATTGACGCTTGAGTAGAAATGCCTCTTTTGAGCCACTATCATCGGTCTCTTTATTGGCAACGGAAGCACGGTAACGAAGGGCTATATGCCTCTGTCTGTCTGTCTGTCGGTTCATCTTGTTGTCCTGTCTATTTCTCTTTCTATGTTTTTTTCCTTAAACCTCTCTATCTCCGTCTTTCCCTCTGTTTTTCTCTACTATCTCTGACTCTACTATCATTCCTTTATCTCTGTCATTTATCTTTATCATTCATTCCCTCTTTCTCCCCTATCTGTCTTTATCTTTGCGTTTTTCTGCTTCTTTCTGCTCCACCATCTGGTAATACCAGTGATATAGTGACCGAGTCATCACTGTCCACTCTCTCCATCAAATCATCATTTAGTGTCTCTGATGCTGTAGGATGTGTTGACCTTTCCTCTGGACGTCTAGGTAAAAGCGATTATTGATACCACAGTTTCGTGTGTGTGTGTGTGTGTGTGTGTGTGTGTGTGTGTGTGTGTGTGTGTGTGTGTGTGTGTGTGATGTTCACATACACAAATTCGCCTAGATGTGTGTGTAGGGTCGAATGTCCGTTTCTAAGCTCACTCATTTTCGACCATCGGTTAAAACAGATATTCTCACTAATTTGTCTTCTCTTTTGATTCAGAAACTGTTAAGAGAGTTAGCGTCTTTAACTTCGTCATCTAATCCATTCCATTTACTTGTTTGTCTTACTTGTGTTTCTTACTTGTGTGTCTTCATATCACAGTCCCCGCGGCTCTCCAGAGCCGTCCTACACATCTCTGGACGTTCTCTAGTTTGGTCGTGTGCTTCTTTACGATGGGGTCCATGCCGGGGCTGCATACTCTAAAATGCGTCTAGACTGCATATACCCTTCAAAAGAAATCTTTGAACTGTATATGCTACTAATGTGCGTGTGTGTATGCCTGTGCGTGTGTATGTTTGAGTGTATGCGCTTGCTTGTGTGTATGCCTTCAGAAATAAGTAAAATTTCAGAATCTTTTATACATAAATCACATATGAATTTCAGGAAATTACAAGCCATTTAGTAATTCACGTCTAAATCTCCCTTAATAATATATTCAGTCTCGTTAGCTTCAGCTAAATATTTAAATTCTTCCATGCATATAAATTAGTCCTTAACTCGACGTAAATTACTAAGAAACTATGCAATGAACAGATGTAATGAGCATTAGAGAGCCTTTTATTAATTACAGTAAACCTCACTGACTTTAACCGCTGCAAATTAGAGAGCGAAGCCTTTGATATTAAAACAAAATAAGGCATTAATGTTTAATTACGAAGTGAATACTCTCATAAATGAGCTGGTAATGGAAGCAACAACTCGGACACGGATGGTTCGAGGGAATATGGCACTGACTCAGGCCAAAGGTGCCATGAAAACTTGCGAGTGCCAGATCTGCTGAATGTGCCAATATCCTTGGCCTTATGGCACACCAGATGCTGTTTGCCTCAACTATCCTTCTCGCAAGTGTTGTAATTTTTTTTTTGGCGTGTGTGTGTGATTGCAGTGAAACGATCCACTTAAACTCCTTCGTGAGCTCCTCTCATATTGCGCACTTACATCTCGGCCAAGGATTGGAACTCTGAAAAGACCTTGATTCTTATGTCCTCCAAGCCAAACCAGGTAGTTGAGGCTGCACATGTTCCCCAATTTCTGTGTTTTTATGAAGCCGTAAAAATCCGCATTTAGAGGGGCCTTATACACCAATTCGTTCGCTCAAAGAATACACTGTATTTTGACGCAATAGTCCCCAACACGCTAAATATGGGGTATTATGAAAAGAGGCGGTTGATATATATATACGAGTTTTGTATGTGTGTGTGGGTAGGGTAGGTTAGGTTGTTGTTGTTTTAGATTCAGCTACTGGGAACAAAATGTTGCAAGTAGCACGGGCTACGGTGAGCCCCTAGAGGACTTACCTGGCACAGGAGCGGGGCTGTAACTGCTTAGTGTCTGTAATTCGATATCTTGGCTTCGGACATTTTAGTAGTCTTTATTTTGTTCGTTGTGGCAACTCGAGAGGAATAGCTGGTCAATATTAGCTCGGACAACTCACAATAATCAATAAAACAATTAAAATTGTTCCTTGTCCTCTATGATATTCGTCTTCTTGCCGACACGAACGACGATATTCGTCTTCTTACCGACACGAACGACGATATTCGTCTTCTTACTGACACGAACGACGATATTCGTCTTCTTACCGACACGAACGACGATATTCGTCTTCTTACCGACACGAACGACGATATTTGCACAACCCATCCCGACAATAATTTGTATTCACCATTTGCGTTTTCCAAATCTCTTCCTCGTTGACCCGATGCATTTTTCATAGTAATAGCCTCTCGAGAAAGCAGTTTTGATGGCTCTCAACTTTCCTCTCGACTATTATGGAAATAGCTCATAAAGTTTTTAAGCGGTTAGTGAGGCACTAAGACATAAGCTGACTGCAGTTGAAGACATAACATCAAGTTATAATTTAACTGGTTTATGATCTGTTAATGTATTTGGGTAATAAATTGGTGTTTAAAGGGTAATGTTAGAAGAAACTTTACTTTTTTTTTCTCGTAAACTTGTTCTGTCACCTTCTGTAGTATAAGTTTGTATGGTTATATATCAGTGTAAGAGGTAGACTTAGTGCTGTGATGTGGGAACAGTCTTAGGTTAACAGACGATACAGCACACCTAGTTTGCCAAAAGGCTTCAAGTTCCAGGTTCTAAAGGTTCTCGTAGACAAACCTTAGACAAATGGTAAAGAACATGTTCTCCTTGTTTATTTATTCCGTTCCATAGGTTGATCTTACCAACCAAAGTAAGATCAACCTAAAGAACATGTTCTCCTTGTTTATTTATTCCGTTCCATAGGTTGATCTTACCAACCAAGGTAAGATCAACCTATGGAACGAACCTTACCAAGGTTGATCTTACCCTTGTGTCCTGTACACATTTTCAGTTCTTAGTTATTTCCCCTAATCTGCGTGTCGAAGGAATATAACACATGTTTTCTATGGAATATTGTTGATAACTGATTGGAATCGTTCCTTGTCCTCTACGGAGATGATTTTCGTGCTGTGGCTGGGTAAATATCTTATGTAAATCAGCTTCTTATCCAATACTAGAGTTTGATTTATAGTCGGTTATTAAGGTGTGATTATCAACTACAAAATCTTCCTCCATACTTTTCTTAAATCTTAATTTTGTATGCTCTTCCTCTATGGTAGGATTCATCATATGATATTTAGAAGTTTGTATATATATATATATATATATATATATATATATATATATATATATATATTTTAAAAAATAGGGAAGGGAGTACCACCTCTGGATGGAAGAAGGGGGAATATATATATATATATATATATATATATATATATATATATATATATATATATATATATATATATATATATATATATATATATATATTCATCTGTATTAGGGTTTTTCTTGTATACGTTTGTAACTTTGGAGGCAAGTAGTTGCGAAAGGTTTAGATAACCTGCTGTAAAGATGTGTTTGGTCAGTGATTGTTCAGATCAATATTATTTTTGTAATTTTTATGTAAATCGAAAGTTACAACTGACATATACGACTGATTGCTCCCGAATGGGAGCTTGAGATCTGAATGGAAACTCCGGGAATCCTTTGTGAAATTCTAAGGAAAAGAGGTAGGAGTCACTGCTTGTTTAGGAAAAGCGTCTGTAAAATTTACGACAGAGCTTTGTCAATGTCTAGAGAAGGCGCAGATTTTCAGAATAATATGAATATCTTGTCTTGCAATCTTGTGCATGGGGAATACGCGGCCACCAGTGGTGTAAAAGGGAAGGAAAGGAGATATCATAAGAAGGCAGGAAGCCACTATGACTATATAGCACTTGGAAAGGATTAGAAAAAAGGATTTTAGGATGGGAAGGGGAATAAAAAACGTAAAAACGAAATGTTAATGTTGCTTTTTGTGATATATTGAGAAATAGTGAAATAGTGAACAAAACTGAGAAATATTGAAATAGTTAAAAATATTGAGAAATATTGATATAGTGACAAATATTGAGAAATATTGAAATAGTGAAAAATATTGAGAAATACTGAAATAGTGAAAAATATTGATAAATACTGAAATAGTGAAAAGTATTGAGAAATATTGAAATAGTGAAAAATATTGAGAAATACTGAAATAGTGAAAAATATTGAGAAATATTGAAATAGTGAAAAATATTGAGAAATACTGAAATAGTGAAAAATATTGAGAAATACTGAAATAGTGAAAAATATTGAGAAATACTGAAATAGTGAAAAATATTGAGAAGTATTGAAATAGTGAGAATTACTGAAATAGTGAGAAATACTGAGAGCGAGATGAAGCAATAGCTAGCAGGAACAATACAGAGAGACGGACAAGACACATTGCCTCTGTGATATATATTATTCTCTCTGACGCCAAAATAAATGGCCTGAGAAAGAAATTGCAAGGAATTTAATATATCCAACCTGCAGTTGGCGATACAAATTATCTCTTGCTGCCAACTTTCGCTTTCAGACAAAATTCCACATATAATCATGGGGGGGGGGAGGTGTCCCTCTTTTAGGCTTAATTACCTCATTAACCGTTCAAAATTTGACTGGCAATTGCCTATTTTGCAGTATCATTGCCGCTAGCACAAACTATGTTCTTATTTTCAGATAGTAGAGCTCCATGAAAACTATTTTCCAGATTACTACTACTGGTAGACAACTTCCTTGTCTCTTCCCTTTTCCTGGTTGTCGGCCAATCCACTTGTTCTCTGTGGTACAGCGGAGGTCTGGCTTCTGACATGTCGATCGGCGTTCGATCCCTAATGGTCAAATTGGCTAGTGTAGTTTTGTCTCTGCTCTGTGTCCTCGTATCCCCCCTTCAGAGTGTGACATAGTTAAACGGGCTTGGCGTTTTATCCTCATAATTTGCTTACTTTCCTTAGTGCTCAAATATCCTGCTCAAATAACTTAACTGGAGGTCCTTATCTATTAAAAACTATCTTACTGATCCTTGCCAGTTTCCTGACGTCGATATTAAATCCTCTGTGATTTATTAAATCTCCGAATCTTCAAACTGACCTTTTTTGCGGAACCTGCAATAAAAAAGGAATTACCGAATGTACTTCACAATTCACAAGTGCCCTTTCCAGCTGTAACTCATAAACACAGTAGCCTAGAGGACCGTGATTGTACAGTGCCTGGACAGAATGTTCACAAGAACACATTATCCTCACCGTATCATTACACTCCTATAAATGACACTCTCCATTAGCTAGCACATTGTAAATCTTGATGTTTTTTAAGTAGCTCAGACGAAGGGTCCCGTGCGTGTAGTACTTTGCCATTGTAAAAGAAGTGAGAGAAAGAGAGGGAGAGAGAGAGAGTCGGGAGAGACGAGGGGACAGTGGCGGTCAGGCGGAATAGACGCCAGAAACATGTTACTTAAATTCAACCGAATTTAACAGAATTATTCAGCAGAATTCCAATTTTGTGTTACTTAAATTTAACGCCAACAATTTGTTAAAATTTGATTGGTTAATATTATCAAATAATGATATTTAAGTCTCGATGAGAACTTGAACACAATTAACTCAAATACGGCTCTTTAGAGTTACTTTAGCACTCTAATACGAACTCTAACATTTCAGCGCAAATATATACACTTTTGTAGCAATACATATCTTGTCATGTCAAGACATGTACAACACTCTGTCACGTGACAATGTCAACTATTCAGTTTTTTGATTTCCTGGAAAGGAAGTGACACAAAAACCTCCCCAGCCCTCACGCACATCAGTCTTCTCTTGTAACAACTCTCTCTCTCTCTCTCTCTCTCTCTCTCTCTCTCTCTCTCTCTCTCTCTCTCTCTCTCTCTCTCTCTCTCTCTCTCTCTCTCTCTCTCTACGCGCGCGTGACACACACACACACACAAACACACACACACACACACAAACACACACACACACACACACACACACACACACACACACACACACACACACACACATACACACACACACACACACAGTAGAACGAGGGGTCATAAGTGAAGTTCAGACACCAATCAGTAACAGAGACGTGAGAAAGAAAGAATTAATTTGTTTCAGTGTAACAGTTGTCAATATGAGCAATAGGTAAGACGTAAAAGTCGTAGAAGCTGACCAGATTCAAAATAGTAAGTGCAACTGTGATAAAAGCACGAGGAATGAGTCGTTCATTAATCAAAGAACGTTGGAAAGTCGGAGTTCAAGCCTGCAAGTGCATCTAGGTGAGTACACACGCTCCCATACATAGATACTCACACAGACACACGCACACACACACACACACACACACACACAAACACACACACACACACACAACACACACACACACACACACACACACACACACACACACACACACACACACACATATATATATATATATATATATATATATATATATATATATATATATATATATATATATATATATATATATATATATATATATATATAATATGTCGTACCTAGTAGCCAGAACGCACTTCTCAGCCTACTATGCAAGGCCCGATTTGCCTAATAAGCCAAGTTTTACTGAATTAATATATTTTCTCTATTTTTTTCTTATGAAATGATAAAGCTACTCATTTCATTATGTATTAGGTCAATTTTTTTTATTGGAGTTAATTTTAACTTTGATATATGACCGAACCTAACCAACCCTACCTTACCTAACCTAACCTATCTTTATAGGTTAGGTTAGGTTAGATAGCCGAAAAAGTTAGGTTAGGTTAGGTTAGGTTGGTTAGGTAGTCCAAAAAACATTAATTCATGAAAACTTGGCTTATTAGGCAAATCGGGCCTTGCATAGTAGGCTGAGAAGTGCGTTCTGGCTACTAGGTACAACATATATATATATATATATATATATATATATATATATATATATATATATATATATATATATATATATATATGTCGTACCTAGTAGCCAGAACGCACTTCTCGGCCTACTATGCATGGCCCGATTTACCTAATAAGCCAAGTTTTCCTGAATTAATATATTTTCTCAATTTTTTTTCTTATGAAATGATAAAGCTACCCATTTCATTATGCATGAGGTCAATTTTTTTTTATTGGAGTTAAAATTAACGTAGATATATGACCAAACCTAACCAACCCTACCTAACCTAACCTAACCTATCTTTATAGGTTAGGTTAGGTTAGGTAGCCGAAAAAGTTAGGTTAGGTTAGGTTAGGTAGGTTAGGTAGTCAAAAAACAAATAATTCATGAAAACTTGGCTTACTAGGCAAATCGGGCCTTGAATAGTAGGCAGAGAAGTGCGTTCTGGCTACTAGGTACGACATATATATATATATATATATATATATATATATATATATATATATATATATATATATATATATATATATATATATATATATAATGAAGGGAGTACCACCTCTGGCTGGAAGAAGGGGGACCCTTAGCCTCGAAGGAAACCACGCATAACGCATTAGAGGGAATGTTTGGATATTGGACTTGGTTGGGTTGAGTTGACTTATATTAGGTGGGTTTTGTACATAAAAATACTCTTCTGGTGAGAACCCTCTTTTGTACGAAATTACTTGTAACCAACAGGAAGCAAGGCACCAAAACAATTTAAAATTGAGTTAGCTGTATTTTACAGAGCAAAGTTGCAGCCGCGTCTCGTTTGAAGTCTTCTAAAGGGAGTTTAAAGCTTCTTAAAAGAGGGTTTGTTTCACGTTTTAGCGTTATTAGCCCAGGACTCAACCTCCTCTTTTCCTAACTTTTTTTTTTGTTTTTGTTATTTACTTGTAAATAATAATAAAACTTGTGTTTAGTTCCGCTGTCAAACACGCAGGAGTGCGCGTATAACTGGCATATTGGCTTAGTTTGATCGTTTATACGCAAACTTGGCCGGGCCTTGCCACTGGTGGTTGGTGAGCCACCAAAGCTAAGTTTACGGGTCCATTTAAAGTTTTGTTAAGCTCCTGAAAGTTCGTAATAGTGTATGTTAATGAGACGCTTGGGAGCACGAAGGTAAACATAGCACTCTGAGGGGTAGAGTGCGTACTGTACGCCCCTCCTGCTTATTCAAAAACAATAATGCTTTACACACAGAAATCACAATAGCGTGATGCATCAATGAACAAATCCACAAGAGAATCCACGACTCTTTTTACCATGTCGTAGCTCAGTCGATTAAGGCAGCGTCTGGGATGCTCTCAGACGTAGGTTCGAATCCTCGTCACGGCCCTTGTGGATTTGTACAATAATGCTTTGTTAAATCTCGTTTTACCAAATCGAACATTATTAATTTTCGGGGATATGATCCTTCAGCGTCTTGACAAAAATATATTGTGCTTTGTTAAATCTCATTCATATATCTGTTATTATTTTACGTTTTGATAGCCCGTGGAATTGGGAAATACTTTTTAGGCTACACAAGATAGCTTTGATAGATCTGGAGAGAGACAGCTTTGATAGATCTGGAGAGAGACAGCTTTGATAGATCTGGAGACAGCTTTGATAGATGTGGAGAGAGACAACTTTGATAGATCTGGAGAGAGAGAGACAGAGAAGGAAGTATTCGAAAACGGTGAGCATCTCTTTGCAACTGATAGAATAATGTCCCGGCATTTTTTAATACACTTACCGGGTAAACATTTCTCACTTACCACAGCTCCAAGATAGTTTTATGGGGAGTGAGAAGGTTTTCCTATCTTTGTACTCACGGGAAATTGTATCCTTAAAGAGATATGAAGAGCGATAGGTGTACTCTCTCATAGATGCATTTACAGGGAGAGTTTACTCTGGTCCTGGACAATGGTCAAGGATAAAGTATACCCCCTGGTTGGTCAGTAAAGTACTGTGGGGGTCTAAGAACTCTGAAGAGATTATAGTAGTTCTATAATAGTAGTTATGTAGTTCTATAATAGTAGTTATATAGTTCTATAATAGTAGTTATGTAGTTCTATAATAGTAGTTATGTAGTTCTATTGTAGTAGTTTTATATAATAAAAGTTCTATAATAGTTCTATAGTAGTAGTAGTAATCACTAAACAGAATCAAATGTCCGTCTGGATGACGTAGGTTTTAGTGGTCATTGTCATTTACTCGACGATTACCGATTGGCCTTTTATCATAACAAAAATAAATATTACTAATTATTATAATTGCGAAATTATCATTATAAATTATAATTATCGATAATCATCTATATAGTATTGAACTGTAATCCATGGACCAGTTACGACTCTAATATCAGCTTACCGACATACTTTCACATTATAAGACTTTCCACAAATTCCAGGCAAATTTCAGATATTCCCTGCCTATTCCTCACTTGTTCCTGGCAAGAGAACACCACCTCGGCTCCTTGCATAGTCCTGTGAATTATCATTTTTATTTCCTGAATGTCCCAATTGGTAGGGGGAAGGTGGACATGATATGCAATGGTTAGAAATTAGAAATTAGAGAAAGAAATTCAGTTAGTTATTAGTTATTTCAGTTAGCTGGTTAGAAATTCAGCGCCTCTCCGCTTATTGTTGTTTTAAACGTCAAATTGTGTGTGTGTGTGTGTAATTACCAAGGGGTAGTTACGGGATGAGAGCTACGCTGGTGGTGTCCCGACTTCCCAGTACTCTTTGTCGTATAATGCTTTGAAACTACTGACGGTTTTGGCTTCCACCACCATGTCACTAAGCTTGTTCTAACCGTCTATCACTCTGTTGGCAAAAGAAAACTTTTTAATATATATTTTTTGGCATCTTTGTTTCCTTAGCTTGAATCTGTGTTCTTTTGTTCTTGAAGCTGCTGGTGTCAGGAATTCCACTTTGTGAATTTGGTCGGTTTCTGTTATTATTTTGTAAGTGGTGATCATATCATCTCTTTTTCTTCTATTTTCTAGGTTTGGCATATTTAACGCCTAAAGCCTCGTGTGTGTACTCACCTAGTTGTGTTTGCGGGGGTTGAGCTCTGGCTCTTTGGTCCCGCCTCTCAACCGTCAATCAACAGGTGTACAGATTCCTGAGCCTATCGGGCTCTGTCATATCTACACTTGAAACTGTGTATGGAGTCAGCCTCCACCACATCACCCCCTGTGTGTGTGTGTGTGTGTGTGTGTGTGTGTGTGTGTGTGTGTGTGTGTGTGTGTGTGTGTGTGTGTGTGTGTGTGTGTGTGGAAGGAACTGGGATGGAGGAGTGTTTTTTTAATTGTACTTAATTATCGATACGTAACTACCTTCTTTATATTTTATTGACTATTGAGACGAGGGTCTAGTTCTTCATGCCCTGCTTTCTAGCCTTTTGTAATTTGAGGGCTTTCTAATTTTCTTTCTGGTTTTCTTTCAAGTTTTCTTTCCAGTTTTCTTTAAAGTTTTCTCGATTTGTGTTCAGATATGTTAAGTTCTGTGTCGTATCTCGTCACGAAATTTTGGAAGGAGGCAGGTTTGATGACTTGTCTTTTTAGTAACTTATTTCTGGTGATGTCTGAATACCTCACTGAGATATTACAGAGACCAAAAAAGCTACCACACACTAGTTTATATATATATATATATATATATATATATATATATATATATATATATATATATATATATATATATATATATATATATAATGTAATGTAATATGTGTCTACAGTTGAATAGGCCAGATGATTGAGACTGCCTTCACCCAAATTTCCAAGTGGATGATGCATGTGGGCTAGTATGAGTGTCACAGACATTCAGGGTAGGCCCCAGTGTCGCTGTTTAATAAAAATCGGCATCGATAGCGACCCCCTCCCCCCTGAGATATTTATGAAGTCCGAAATCGGGGATGAGTATTCAGTAGTGTCTTCAACACCACCAGCGGTTACCAAAATTCTGGTCAGACCTTCAGTTAGGTCTGACCTAAGGGTATTCAGACCTTCTGAATGTTATGTGTGAACAGACCTTCTATTAAGTCTGTTCAGAGACTGGGTCCGTTGGACACTTAAATTCAGTAAAAAATCTTTAGCCTACCCGGGATGTCTACCTTGAGTAGATTGAAGGTAGACGATCAAATCTCTTAGCCCTTGGTAATAATTTATCTTTCAATAATAACTTCATTTCCCTTTTTCTCTCTCTCTCTCTCTCTCTCTCTCTCTCTCTCTCTCTCTCTCTCTCTCTCTCTCTCTCTCTCTCTCTCTCTCTCTCTCTCTCTCTCTCTCTCTCTCTCTCTTCCACTTCTCACTTTTTTCTTTCCTCTCTGAAGGGAGAGCTAGAGAAGGGGAAACAATCCTCATTCCCTCATTAGTAAGAGGCACGTATCGTCAAATTACTTCGGCTCCATGGTTACAAATGATGGACAACTCGCTGAAACAATCATCATCGCTTCCCGGGATGGCATTACGGTTGATATTTCCGTTCCCCTGTTTAGCTCCACACGCTGTAAACTGCACAGCAGTTTACTCGCGTCGAATTAGAGTTGTAGATAAATCAAAGTATATCCAATGCAACTACAACTGTATTCAACACTGAATCAAAAAACCTGTTTTTTTTTTAGTTCTCTTGGGTGGTATGGACATATTTTTTTTAATATTTTAAATAGCGTGATAAAGACTGGAATCACACATATGGTTGAAGAATTCTGAATTATTACCGGTTTCATCTTTCCTCAAGTTAAAAACTTTCTTGATTATCTCATTTGGGATAATTTATTAGGATAAAAGAATTATATCTAATATATATATATATATTTCACCAAAAGCCTTCCTAATGTTAAACTTTATTTTAAAACTGGATCAACAGAAGATACTGCTAAATCTGTTTATTTAACATTATGTTTATATAATCCGGGGAATTTATTAATATACAAACATCTTTACCATTCAGACTGTCTCAGCTTCATAATTGCAACGGAACGAAGGCCATTAAGAGAAATGGGTTAATGAATCGTATGTTGCAGAGGAAGAGATTTCAGGCTCACCTGCTTCAGGAGATGAGATCTTGAGCTCACCTGCTTCAGGGGATGAGTTCCTGAGCTCACCTGCTTCAGGAGATGATATCTTGAGCTCACCTGCTTCAGGAGATGAGTTCTTGAGCTCACCTGCTTCAGGAGATGATATCTTGAGCTCACCTGCTTCAGGAGATGATATCTTGAGCTCACCTGCTTCAGGAGATGATATCTTGAGCTCACCTGCTTCAGGAGATGAGTTCTTGAGCTCACCTGCTTCAGGAGATGAGTTCCTGAGCTCACCTGCTTCAGGAGAGGAGATCCCGGGCTCGCAGTCATCGATATATCATAAACAGGGGAATTCCACCAGAGATTTACTTCCACTAGAGGTTTACTTCCACTTGAGGTTTACTTCCACTAGAGGTTTACTTCCACTAGAGGTTTACTTCCACTAGAGGTTTACTTCCACTAGAGGTTTACTTCCACTAGAGGTTTACTTCCACTAGAGGTTTACTTCCACTAGAGGTTTACTTCCACTACAGGTTTACTTCCACTAGAGGTTTACTTCCACTACAGGTTTACTTCCACTAGAGGTTTACTTCCACTAGAGGTTTACTTCCACTAGAGGTTTACTTCCACTAGAGGTTTACTTCCACTAGAGGTTTACTTCCACTAGAGGTTTACTTCCACTAGAGGTTTACTTCCACTAGAGGTTTACTTCCACTACAGGTTTACTTCCACTAGAGGTTTACTTCCACTAGAGGTTTACTTCCACTAGAGGTTTACTTTCACTAGGGACGCACCTTCACAGGGAAAACTATACCACCAGGTATATCCAGGTGATTCAGAAAGGTGATGGGGCTCCATTGTACAGGTAATTTGTTGACGGAGAACCAAGATTACCATATTAGAGAGAGAGGCAATAGAGGGGCGGCAGGAGAAAATTAACGAATTATTATGGATAAAAAAGGCCAAAGAATTTAGCCATAAAAAAAAATTAAGTTGACTCGTTCACATCAATTTTGTTGTTGATGTTGTGGTAATTTAGATCATTTTCGGGTAGTAGTTCTCAGTAATTTCGTGTTAAGCCTGTCACGTTTTTCAGTCTAGGCTTTTACGGTAATTTGCACGAGAGAGTTGTATGAAGCAGGGAGAGGAAATATGGGTAAAGTTTTAGGGTCGTTTGTCGCAATTATGGAGAGTTTTTGGTCGGCTTTATAGCGAGCGTTTCAGGGGTTTTGTATACTTGTGTAATACCCCATAAAGAACTTTGTGCCATGGTTTTTTTTTAGGGAGTAAAGGGGGGGGGGGCTTCTGGTGTTTAGGGGTTAACTGTATGGATCTGTCTCTGTGACTCTCTGTGTCTCTCTGTGACTCTCTGTGTCTCTCTGTATCTCTTTCTCTCCTCTCCAATACATTGTCCATTTTCTGGTCTCATGAGGCGAGCTGAGATCTGGCGTTTGTCTCGGACTCCTTACAAGAAGTCTCTCCTTCCTGCCCAACCACTTGGGCTGGGCGGTAGAGCGACGGTCTTGCTTCATGCGGGCTGGCGTTCGGTCCCCGACCGTCCAAGTGGTTGGGCACCATTCCTTCCTTCTTCCCTCCCCGTCATATATATATATTTATATATATATATATAATATATTGTTTGGAAGGGATCAGGATAAGACATTATATATATATATATATATATATATATATATATATATATATATATATATATATATATATATATATATATATATATATATATATATATATATATATATATATAATGTTGATCTTTCTGCCAAACATTTATATACAAGGAAACACAAATGAAAACATTAGTATCTTTACTTTGGCAAGTTTTTATCTCTCAAAATAGTAGGCAAACAATTAACTTCCCTTTTCTGAACTCATTGGATACCAGAAACAATTAAATTTAAACTCTGTGAAATACTGTAGGGAATATCCATACTGTATTGCAGCCATTTTATTTTTGTTTTGTTTGGTGTTCCCGAAATTGGGGAAATTGCATAATACTGTGATAGAACTTGATTGTTTTCGTGTAAAGCACTATTATTCGAGCACCTATAGGGAGTCCAGAGAAGCCGTTTCGATCCTGTTGTACGGCCACAGTATTTTGTGTCTGTTCATAGGTAAGTTTGTGTAAAAAATCGTGAGCCTCGGTTTGGTGTGAAATGTACATTTCCTTTATAAAATCTTAGAGCTTTCTCAATTGTTTGCTAACAATTGAGTTGCATACTGCAGGACAAGTCAGTGCTATATAGTCGTAATGGCTTCGCACTCTCCCCAGATAATTCCTTTCTTTCCCTCTTCAGCTCTCTCCCCCCTCCCTCTCTCTCTCTCAGGCATCATTACTTTACATTTTTTGAGATTAAACTCTATTAACCACATGTCTACCCAGTCGTGAAGCTTCTCCAGGTTCTTCAGGGGAATGATGAACACTGTTCTATCTAATGAATGGATGTGAAGACAAGTGTTTTATGAAGGGCTGTGAACATAAATGTTTCTACAGAACATATTCGTTACTTTAACAGTTCTTATCTCACTGACTTTAATACACTTAACAAATCAACGCAACAACGGCCTTGTTGTGGCGTTGATTTAAAGTGAGGGAGGATATTTAATCAGGGGAAAGCGCCAAGACATTACGACTACATAGTACTTGGAAGGGATCAGGATAAGATTTTGGGATGGGACGGGGGAATGAATAGTGCCCAACCACTTGGACGGTCGGGGATTGAACGCCAACCTGCATGAAGCAAGACCGTCGCTCCTATCGTCCTAGCTCAAGTGATTGGACACGTTGTCCAACCGTTGTTGTACAGCCCAAGTGGTTGTACAACAACTTGTAAGAAACTATGTTCTTGCAAGTTGTTGTATCTAGCCGCTAGTAGCACTTTGGGCGCTTCCTTTGATTAAATTCTGAACAATTTTCCTTCCCAGCTTCCCTCGAGTTGTTTGTTTATAAACTGTACAAGTTTCCTGGAGGTAAACAAAACAAAAAACACAAAAACAAAGAAAAAGTTAAGCGTAGCATTTTTACCCCCACAGAGCCGCTTGAGCGGTTCTTTTCCCTCCGTCTTCCCCGGATGGAAAGTTTGGGTCGAAGAATGTCACTTGTTCGTGTCTGGGATTTGAACCTTGGATGAACTTGGTGAGCTTAAAGTTAATGCTTTGCAGCTTGTGACCTCAGTAATCACTTTGAGTTCATTCTTCATGAAAATGTACATCAGGAAAGAATCAACTGGAGAAAAGTAATGTGAAGAGTCGTGAAATTCTCAGAATAAAATCAAGTAACTCCATTAACATGATGACCAGACCACACACTAGAAGTTGAAGGGACGACGACGTTTCGGTCCGTCCTGGACCATTCTCATGTCCATTAACATGATGATCAGACCACACACTAGAAGTTGAAGGGACGACGACGTTTCGGTCCGTCCTGGACCATTCTCAAGTCCATTAACATGATTTTATTGATCCACGACACGATCAACAATTGCAATCTCTGTAAACATGTTGCAATTGCGTGGCAGCCGTACGCTCTACATCGGCGTATGTGAGAATGGTCTAGACTGTTCCACCTAGCCTAACCACATAAGGAATCACCTAATTGATATAATGCCAATCTCGAGTAATCCAGAACATCTTAGAGAAGCACTGTCTTAGTTCACCTTCCTGCATTGATTGATTGATTGATAAAGAATAAGCCATCCAAGAGGTGGCACGGGCATGAATAGCCCTAAGTGGTGGCCCTTTTGAGCCATCACCAGTATCAATAGATGATACTGGAGATCTGTGGAGGTGCGACTGCACCCTGCGTGACGGGAGATGTCTCCCGATGGTGATGATGAAGATTAAGCCACCCAAAAGGTGGCACGGGCATGAATAGCCCGTAAGTGGTGGCCATTTTAAGCCATTACCAGTATCAAGAGCTGATACTGGAGATCTGTGGACGGTGCGAATGCACCCTGCATGATGGGAGATGTCTCCCTTGTGAATGTGTTAAGATGAAGATGAAGCCACCCAATAGGTGGCACGGACATGAATTGGCTAAGTGGTGGCCCTTTTGAGCCATCACCAGTATCAATAGATGATACTGGAGATCTGTGGAGGTGATGTCTCCCGTGACCTTCCTGCATTATATCTGTACAACATGTACTTCACCTCCTCCTCACCAGAGGGCAGCACTGATACTCAGTCATGTCTCTAAGACAAAAATATTGAAAAGGCAGATTGCACTTAAATTTAAACAATAGTGACATACACATTGACCCTGGCTCCGTAGGACTTAACCTGATTATTAATCCAATGTTCATTCATACACTCAACTTTGTCGAGTTTCCTGAAATAGCTTTTAGGCACTAATTTATAGTGGATATATATTAATTTTTGTTGACGCTGTGTTGCTCTTTTGATGACAATGTCTGGTTCAACAGCAAATATTTTATGAGACTCAGGGAGGCTCCTTGCGGATTCTGCTAACAGATTTAGAATATATATATATATATATATATATATATATATATATATATATATATATATATATATATATATATATATATATATATATATATATATATATATATATGACAGTGTCAGACTACGGAGGAAAATTGAAACCGGAATTTCCTAAATACTTTCGTATATTAATACATCTTCAAAAGGAGATTAATTGTAATAATCTCCGAAAGTATTAATATACGAAAGTACTTAAGGAAATTCCTGTTTAAATTTTCCTCCGTGGTCTGACACTCACATTTTTAATCACGTGTTTATTTTCGTGACACACACACACACACACACACACACACACACACACACACACACACATATATATATATATATATATATATATATATATATATATATATATATATATATATATATATATATATATATATATGTCGTACCTAATAGCCAGAACGCACTTCTCAGCCAACTATGCATGGCCCGATTTGCCTAATAAGCCAAGTTTTCCTGAATTAATGTTTTTTCGACTACCTAACCTACCTAACCTAACCTAACCTAACTTTTTCTGCTACCTAACCTAACCTAACCGATAGAGATAGGTTAGGTTAGGTTAGGTAGGGTTGGTTAGGTTCGGTCATATATCTACGTTAATTTTAACTCCAATAAAAAAAATTAACCTCATACATAATGAAATGGGTAGCTTTATCATTTCATAAGAAAAAAAATAGAAAAAATATATTAATTCAGGAAAACTTGGCTTATTAGGCAAATCGGGCCTTGCATAGTAGGCTGAGAAGTGCGTTCTGGCTATTAGGTACGACATATATATATATATATATATATATATATATATATATATATATATATATATATATATATATATATATATATATATATTATACATATATATTACTCCTATTTTGTATTGCTTTTTTCATCCCGTTATTACACAATGATCTCTTCTCATTGCATTTTATTCCTGTTTTATTTTCCATATTACTGACAGAGATTTTACTTATCTGAAAAGTGAGATAAAAATAGCCCAATTTTTCTTTCTAATGCTTTGCCTCGTTGGATGCTACGAAGTAAAACTATTGTTGTTGTTTAAGATTCGCTACCTGGAACAAATAGTTTCAAGTAGCACGGGCTATGGTGTAATTAAGTAAAACCTTAGTAAAATTAAGCTTGCGAAAGATTTGCCTGCACACGCCCGATATTTCAGAGTTACAACAACTCTGAAACTGCTAATAACTGCTACTGCTACTAAAATATACTAATATATATACATATATGAAAATCGTTACAGAGACAACACAGCTGTCTTTTTAAGTTAGACCTCTCTCCCTCTCTCTCTCTCTCTCTCTCTCTCTCTCTCTCTCTCTCTCTCTCTCTCTCTCTCTCTCTCTCTCTCTCTCTCTCTCTCTCTCTCTCTCTCTCTCTCTCTCTCTCTCTCTCTCTCTCTCTCTCTCTCTCTCTCTCTCTCTCTCTCTCTCTCTCTCTCTCTCTCTCTCTCTCTCTCTCTCTCTCTCTCTCTCTCTCTCTCTCTACCGCGTGATCGAGTTTCTGTTTTGCTCTCACTTTCTCTCGTCTTTTCTTTCACCGTTTCTCACGCTTCCATTCTCCCTCCCAACCAATGGCTATTGATAACATTAACGGAATCTGCATATAATGCTATGAGAGAATGTAATGCTGCTAGTAACGGGGATATGCGGAAATACCGTCCGCGTTGGCGGAAAAAAGGAATTCCAGCAAAATTGACATTGTAACACAGGAAAATGGTAATTGAATTTGAAATTGTTAAAATAAACATTTTGCCATAATTTTGATTATTAACAAAATCTAATTTCCAACTCCCCTGGAATAGTATTTATAATAGGTTGTGATCAATAGATATAATTCAAATCAGTTTTTGTTTTACATGTTCAGACCACGACATAATCTCAGTATCTTGGGAGATGACTAAACCAGGAAGCGAACGTCAACTGACATTTATAACTATATTGGATGATTATCATACCTAATAGGAATTTAGAGAGAAGCACTCGCGGGGCATTCTCAGTCTTGGTGTATCTCCTTTAAGTTGGGTGTGAAACTGAGCTAGTATAATTTAGTCAAATATCTGATAGCTGCTGTTTGGGTCCGTATGAAAATACGTCCAGGGCAAATTATATCGCGATATTATTAGTGTCGGCATATGGCCCCGTGTGTATTTAGTCCAGATAAATCCGAAAGCCTCATGTGTCCATTAACATGATGTTGTAGGTGAGAATTCATTTAGGAAAACTTCTCGCACAATACAAGAGGAACAACTTCTGACACAGTGTTATTTTAGGAGAGGAAACTGCTCAGGTTTGAGATTTGAAACAACGGAGACTGCATGAACTCTGCATATCTTGTTCGAATATGTTCAATGTGTTCAAGCACGAACATGTACTTCTATTGCTCATTCTTCTCATCCTGCGAGACCTCAGCCTCGTGGTTGTGATCACCTCTATACTCGAGCATTATGATTCTACTAAACTGCTTCCTGAGACATTATATTCTAAGAAATATGATAATTTTGCATATAATGAGTCGGGTCTAGGAGACAAGGACACGAAAATATGGGATGTGCAGTACCCAAACTTTCGGAATTGACGTAAAGTTGCGAGGTTCTTAGTGTATCCACTTGCAGTCTGGTCTGGTGAGGTTGTCTCATTCACCTTCCGACTCTACTTGGCGTCTTAAAGATGTGGTTGAGAAACTATTTGGAGGGTAGGGCGAGTTGACTGATTAAATGCGTTTTATTTTTTAGACCTTGATACTTAACTAAATGATGTTTTAGAATTAAACTGATACGAAATGATTGGTTTAAACCGTGAACGTTCCCGCAGGATTGTATATAATGCGGGTAATATGTCCCTGTCGGAAATGCTCTGCGTTGTAATGGCTTTCGGAATTGTACTTTAACCGAGAAATACTCGACTGTTCTTGTGTCATATGAATATAGTTTTGCTTAAATAAATTATTTTTATTATTATTATTATTATTATTATTATTATTATTATTATTGGGGAAATCGATAGGAGCAGTGATGAGGGATCGAACCTGTGTGGTGGGTGTGTCCACACACAGGCTTCTAGCCACTAGACCACGACATGGTATAAGGATTGTAACCAGGAGTTCTACTGAACACACAAGGCTTTCTTGAGGCTTCTGCTCAAGCCGAAACCTAAAAAAACAAAAAAAATAACAACTAGGTGAGAAAAACTAGTGCTCAGTGCTCCTACGGATGTTCTCATTGATACAGTTACGTTAGTACGATTACTGTCTGTGTATTATTATTAATGTTATTATTCTTGTGCTCCTTCCCAGCACTAAAGTTCCAAATTTCATTACCTTGCATTTGTTTTGATTAAAGATGAACAGCCATTCTTCAAACTATCTCAATAGGTTGTCAATAGCCAATTGGGAGCATAGTTCAATCTGCTGTTTTCATTCGCCGCGTTAGTTTTGTATCATCCGAAGACTTTAATATGAAGAACCTTATTAGTCTTATATATGTATATATATATATATATATATATATATATATATATATATATATATATATATATATATATATATATATATATATATGTATGTATATATATATATATATATATATATATATATATATATATATATATATATATATATATATATATATATATATATTTATATATGTATATATATATATATTTTTTTTTTTTTGTGCTTTATTATGCATTTGATGGTTACAAGATATACATGGGTTGATACAAAAATAATAATGCAAAAAGGTGCTTAAAGGTTATGGATCTCTTGAAAAACACAATGCGTTATGCGTGGTTTCCTCCGAGGCTATGGGTCCCCCTTCTTCCAGCTATATATATATATATATATATATATATATATATATATATATATATATATATATATATATATATATATTGGATACAACACGGGTCTAAAAATTTATCGCTGTGGGACTTGGCTCGTTACATCTTTCCATTTTTATTACATCAAATATTTGACCAATTTCCTCCTGTGTGCCTTTTTCGCGTTTAAAAAACAAAAATATGGTGAGTGATAGTGTGAAGAGTGTGTGCATCATACCGAGAGAGTGAGTGCAGAACTGCATTGGCCAGAAAGTGTGTGTGTGAGTCTGCCCAGAGTGTGAAAGTATGTGGTAGGTTCCGTTATCAAAATATGAAGTCTGGTCCGTACAAGACTTAGTGATAGCATTGAGAGGCTGACACTATAATTTTGGTTACACTTCAAAGGTGGACGTTCATTCTAGGCGTATAGTGGAGTGTGGCGACTAGAATCGAGGCACGTAAATCAGCAAGCTTAGGCAGGAAGAGATGTTGATGAAGCTGTTATCACTGAGGATGCTGCGAGAGATCAAGGAGACACTCTGGAAGGATCATTAAGTGATGCTTTCAAAGGACTATCGCCTTTGTCAGTGATGGTGGAATGTCAGAGGAAAATGAAAGGAAAAGGTGGGAGGGAGAGGTGAGATGGGGTAATGTATGTGTGGGTTTGTGTGTGTGTGTTTGTGTATCTGTATTTACTATTTGTGCCGGCAGAATCGACGGGTTTGCTTTTGGACCCCGCCTTGCTAACCGATCTATTTTCGTCCTCTGTTATATCAGCTACATATATTTATCTCTTACACCGGTACATACACACATGGTCAGGGCAGGGGTGAACAGGGCGCCTCAGGGTGAAAGAAACTTTGTCCATTTAATTCTTCCTTGGCCGGGAATCGAACCCGGGGCGCCTAAGGACTACGAACACCGAGCGATGTCCACTCAGCCGTGAGACCCTGTCTTCCGTTGTGTATGTGTGTTGTAGGATACAACTGGTTGTATAATGCAGGGGACTGTAGACTCGTGTACATAATCACATTATATTTTGAGACTGTACAGGATGAGCTCCACGACTTACAACCACTTGGTCATTGCAGTAAGGTGTCTCTTGGGGCTGTTGATGAATAGCGATCTTACACGATGACGGTCTCTGTCTTACGGGCTCACCATAGACCGTGCTACATGGACACTTCGTTCTGAGTAGCTGAATCTAAAACAACAACAACATGATGAAGGTGACAAATGTTTGGTGATAGTGAATAGCTATTTCGCTTAGTGGTTTTATGGTGATGTAGTACAGATGTGTAGAGGTCTTTTCTAATGCAGTTGTGAAGGTCTCACACTTTTGTGTAATTGAAATAGTTCTCTAAGTAAAAAAGGAATGAACGATTTATCAGGGGAAAGCGCCAAGCTATTACGACTATTTAGCACTTGGAAGGGGTTCAGAATGAGGATTTGGGATGGGACGGCGGGAAAGGAATTGTGTCTAACCACTTGGACCGTCGAAGATTGAACTCGGACCTGCATGAAGCGAGACTGTCGCTCTACAGTTCAGCCTAAGTGGTTAAGCTGTTTTCTAAGGAACTGTTGCTCATTTAGGAATAAGCAGTATTTCAACTGTATTCATTTCTCAGAACTATAAGAGTCTAAATTATATTATTACAAATTTTAATGCACATTATCTTCCATTTAAGGGCTATGTTGTTATTGCACGAGGATGAGCTTGCAGAGCAACGATGGAATTGATAAAAAACTTGGTTCAGATATTTTTTAATTTTTTTATATTGGTCTGGTTCAGTTTTATCTGGAAATAGAGAACGGCAGAATTCGGAGGTTATTCCAATATTAATTTGTCTAGAATGCTGCTGCAACATAAACTGATTGACAGCGAGATTGAAAAAAAACTCTGGAATCCCAGAATATTACCCCAAATTAATTCATTATTTCCCCTTGAGGAATAAACTTCATAGAATTCAATGTTTTCTAGCATGATGGAAAAACTAATGCACGCTCAATTATAAATATATTTCAGAATGACACACAGAGATCACAATAACGTGATGCATCAAATGAACAAATCCACAAGGGCCGTGACGAGGATTCGAACCTGCGTCCGGGAGCATCCCAGACACTATATGCTCACTCGATTAAGGCAGTGTCTGGGATGCTCCCGGACGCAGGTTCGAATCTTCGTCACGGCCCTTGTGGATTTGTTTATTTCAGAATGTATCCATGCACTGAGATATTTCAGATCTCCATTTGTTTGTCATCAAATCATAAAATTATTGATAGATGATTGATGAAGATTAAGCCACTCAAGAGGTGGCACGGGCATGAATAACCCGTAATGTCTCTCTTCCCGTAGTTCACGGTAAGTGTTATATTACAGGTCTTTACCTAAAATACGACCTGCCAATCAGTGAGGTGTGAAGTGATGTGTACCTGTGAGGCGTTTTAACCACCAGGTACTCACTACTGCTGGATAAACTGAAGCAAACAGTTACGGACTAGCGATTACGGGGCTATTCATGCCCGTGCCACCTCTAGGATGGCTTAATTTTCCTCAGTCAATCCATGGACTATCGCCCATAGAAGCCTCATTGGTTAAGACTTTTAAGAAGGCCACCATACGTGATTACTAATCAACCAAAAGTAAAGTATTGAGTGTAGACCGATAAGCTGCTTAAGCTTGGTGTTGGGTCTATTTCTATATAGAAATATACTAAATTCTCAGTTAATGAACATCGAGTAATGGAGTAAATTTCAGGGTGTATATATATATATATATATATATATATATATATATATATATATATATATATATATATATATATATATATATTTATATATATATATATATATATATATATATATATATATATATATATATATATATATATATATATATATGATCTTTGCACAGTATGTAGATCTGACAATATATATATCTCAGGGGAGCTCCGGTGGCAACAGAGCAGGTTTCAGGGCCCATTGCGTGTAGTCTGACCACGCAGCCGACTATGACTCGGGTAAACAGGCTGTAATTCTTAAAGTAAACAGCTCGGAAAGGCAATCGATGTCTCGGGTAAATCATGCATCTTAACAGGAAATAGTATCAAATGATTAAAAAATATATATATTAGAAGTTTATGTTAACAGTTAAATATTTCTAAAAATATGGTCTATGATGACCAATCCACACATTAGCAAATGAAGGGACGACGACAGTTTCGGTCAACACAATCGACTTGAGAATGATCCAGGACGGACCGAAACGTCGTCGTCCCTTCACCTTCTAGTGTGTGGTTTGGTCAACATACTTCAGCCACGTTATTGTGACTCATCGCCTACATATGGTCTATGATATGAAACAATATATAAATTATGAATTAAGATAAAATAAATCATATTTTCAAATGATTTAAAATCAAAATTTATCTGCAATGATAGTGTTGTACCTAATTACCAGATATTCGTTGTTTAAGAAGCAACTAGAGTAAAATATATTCATAAATTAATATTTGAACGCTCTTCCAACAACTTACATGCCTACGAGTCGTTAACACTGGCTCAGGAGAGCTGATAGTCGGGATTTAACTTGATATTTGTCTGTTGCGTGATGTTATTTAATTAAATAGGCCTATATTTTCCACGAACCAGACCCCACAATTAGATGGAAGTTCCTCAAATTACAGAATATATATACGAATTTGACCATCATTACTGTGCGATCAATATAACAAAAAAGCACATTTCACACAGTGAGTTTTCTAACATAGTTGTTAAAATAAATTTGTTATATTCATTTGGAGTAAAATGTTTACTTCGTACTACGAGGAGTAGTTCGCTTGACGCATCAATCAGTGTCTCACGTAAAGCGGGGAAATGTTTAGGACCTGTTCTAGTGTTTAATAGTCGCTATTATGTATACCCAGACCTATACCTGGTCCAATTTGTCATGCTTTAGATAGTTTGATGAAGTGTTTTATAATTGCTGCCATATATAAACCAGATTTGTTACAAACTACTGAAGAAAGCTTCAGTAGCTTACTTCTTACTTCTAGAAGAAAAGCTTCAGTAGCTTACTTCTTACTTCTAGAAGAAAAGCTTCAGTAGCTTACTTCTTCACTTCTAGAAGAAAAGCTTCAGTAGCTTACTTCTTACTTCTAGAAGAAAAGCTTCAGTAGCTTACTTCTTACTTCTAGAAGAAAAGCTTCAGTAGCTTACTTCTTACTTCTAGAAGAAAAGCTTCAGTAGCTTACTTCTTACTTCTAGAAGAAAAGCTTCAGTAGCTTACTTCTTACTTCTAGAAGAAAAGCTTCAGTAGCTTAGTTTTTACTTCTAGCAGAAAAGCTTCAGTAGCTTACTTCTTACTTCTAGAAGAAAAGCTTCAGTAGCTTACTTCTTACTTCTAGAAGAAAAGCTTCAGTAGCTTACTTCTCACTTCTAGAAGAAAAGCTTCAGTAGCTTACTTCTTACTTCTAGAAGAAAAGCTTCAGTAGCTTACTTCTCACTTCTAGAAGAAAAGCTTCAGTAGCTTACTTCTTACTTCTAGAAGAAAAGCTTCAGTAGCTTACTTCTTACTTCTAGAAGAAAAGCTTCAGTAGCTTACTTCTCACTTTTAGAAGAAAAGCTTCAGTAGCTTACTTCTCACTTCTAGAAGAAAAGCTTCAGTAGCTTCTTACTTCTAGAAGAAAAGCTTCAGTAGCTTACTTCTTACTTCTAGAAGAAAAGCTTCAGTAGCTTACTTCTCACTTCTAGAAGAAAAGCTTCAGTAGCTTACTTCTCACTTCTAGAAGAAAAGCTTCAGTAGCTTACTTCTTACTTCTAGAAGAAAAGCTTCAGTAGCTTACTTCTTACTTTTAGAAGAAAAGCTTCAGTAGCTTACTTCTTACTTCTAGAAGAAAAGCTTCAGTAGCTTACTTCTTACTTCTAGAAGAAAAGCTTCAGTAGCTTACTTCTTACTTGTAGAAGAAAAGCTCACTTCTAAAGCCCCCTTTTTTTGTGAAGGCCTACAATTCTTAGTGAAGCTTTTGAGCGAGATCCTGTGTTTAGATTCACTTTCGAAGTGGAGTGTGAAGATAAGTTACCCTTTCTGGATCGGAAAGGGATGGCGGCTTGCACGCTTCAGTCTTTACGGAGGAAACTAGGATATGAAATGTGGCTTAATTCAGTGCTGGTAGTGAGTACAGTGAACCAATACAAGCGAAGTACTTTGATCGACCCTTCTCCAGTGGGAAACGGGTTCTCGTCAATAACGAGGTTCTCTAACGATTATGCAAAAGATGTAATTAAAACGAAGATAACCACCAAGTTACTACTGATGAAGTGATACACTACAGGACCTCTCCCACCTGTGAAAACTCTTCGACAGGAACGTAATTTCAATGGCAGACAAGACGGGAGAAAAGGGTCCGGAATGAAATAATCGACAGAAACGTAATCCCTGGTGGTAGGGATTACTCGTGTGGTTTATGGTGAGTAAACCTAGCCATAAACCACAAAATTTAGAAGACAGCCAATTTGCTCTTGTATACCAACTTGAGAACTGTCAGCCACAACTATCTCGATACGAAACGTTTCTCGATGGAGAAACGAAGACGTTTCGGTCCGTCCTGGACCATTATCGAGTCCACACGACTTAATAATGGTTTAGGACGGACCGAAACGTCGTGATTTCTCCATGTAATGATTTATGGTTCGGTCATTTAATACTGCTGGCGGTGGTTGAAGTTTTACATCAGCATCTGTATATTTATTACAGCATACATTTGAAACATTATCCACCACAGCTATGGCTACAACCACAACAGCTGTAGCCACAACAACAACCAACAGCTGTAGCCACAACAACAACAACAGCTGTAGCCACAACAACAACAACAACACACTCGACAGCCGTCGGCTTGGACTAACATGTCTGCTCCAATATGCATCTCGATGAAGTTATTATTAATGTTCTCTCTTAATAATTAATTCTCTTAAATGGTTCCATTAGTGTTGTACTCGACTGCCTAAGGTTTAGCTACACTTAGTATACGATGCAATTATCCATTGTCGCTGTCAATGAAGCAATCTTATTAATGTTTACATGGTATTTACCTGTGAAATAAACATGGTATAATGCAATTTTTTCCTTTCTCGGGTTTGACTGTGAGGATTGAACGAGGAATATGAGACAATGTCTTAAGGAGTATTTCATAATGCTTTGTTAAACCAATCAAATTTTCCAGTCAAGCAATAATGGCTGATATTTGACTGGGAAAAGATATGGCTAAGATCAACGTCTCATCCCGCTGCATCAGTGACTGTCAAATCTGAAATTTTATTATTAAAGCTTCGTTAGGATTAAGTAATTCATGGCTACACTTACTGACGAATGCTCGCATGCACTGAGAAATTATACTTTGCGTAATAGTGGCTTTAGGCATTGTATGTACTAGCTATACCTATAAGTTAAACAATCCTTGTAAATATTTATTGTATGTATGTACCTTACCTAAATCAAATTGTATTGTATTGTATTGTAAATAAAAAGAAGTACTGTTAAGTAAAATATCCCACAAACAAACGCAAGCACAAACAAGCACGCAAAGAAAGACAAGTATTTAGAAGTGGCGTGATCTTTAATAGAGCCTTGATGTTGGTGATGCATTGTCAGGGCCCTTGTAAGAGACGTTCCCTTACCTTTATATCGAGATAGTTATGGCTGACAGTTCTCAAGTTGGTATACAAGATGCCATCTCCTGTCAAATAAATTTGGGGAACAAAATTCCTCAATTTATTTAAGAACAGTTATAAGAGATTAAATTGGTAGTCTGGAAATATGGAGCTGTGATGGTGCTCCGTGAGAGAGCGAGCATTAACGAGACAATCACTGGAGCAGACACACATATATCACACTCTTGTGATTTTCTTGTGAAATGAGCATTAAATTTTGTTGCATGTGGTGTCACAATATTGCAGTAATTACCAACTCAAATAGGGAGTTGGAGATTTGAGATTTTGTCTCTAATAAACAGATTTGTTTACACAACACCCTTTCTCCTGCTGCTCCTCCCTCAGCACCCTGTGTAAGGCGACTATGCAAAATAATATGTAAATAGGCCCATTAAGCGAGTAGAAATGTCTTACATGCTTGCCTGCTAATAAATATGGGGTCCCAATCACAAGGCAAAGTTGAAAACCAGTATACTGAGCTATATTACGAATTACTTATACTAATAGAGCTCTTATGTTCCTAATTTTCTGAAAAATACAGTAATCTATGCAACAGTAACACTATTAATTTTAAAAGGTAAAAGGACAGAGGATAATTATCAAATGCAGAATTATGCAATAGACAATTCCTTGCAGATTTATACGAGATTCCATTTATAGCCATTTAACTTGCTTTGCAGCACTTTAATCGTTAGAGAACATCAGGGGGACTTAATCCAGGCACGTTTATTGCTCTAACTGTCCACCCGCTAGGCAGACAATATCAGTACTTCATCACAGACACAGACGTGCTCTCGTGTTGGCCATATACGTATACTGCAGTATAGAATTGTTCGCTCGCTTCATTTGTGTACATTCTTGGCGATATATATCGAACTTCGTGTATTTAAAGCCGTGAATATTTGACAGTCAATCATTAGTGATGCAAACATTGAACAATCAATATGCATATCTCCCTCGCGTTATTTTTAAAACATTTTGTTTTCATACGTAAACAAGCTGGCCCCTGTAAACATTCAACAGTTCTTCCTTTGTGCTATGAGCATGAAATGTTCTGCTGCGAGTGCTGTGAATATTCAACAGCCGTTGGTGGTGCTGTGGAAACGTCACATTTCATAATTAGTGATATCATAATTTCACAGTTCTTGCTTTGGTGATATAAACATTGAACAGCGATTCCTTGTGATGTTGAAAAATTATCAGGTCATTCTTGCTTCTCTGAAATTATGAAAATCTCTGTGCTCTCAGCAGAGAGAACAAAATTATAATAGGGTCTTACGAACCTACAAAGATAATGACTAGCTGGTTTTAAAGGTTAAAGTAATTTACTCCAGTGGTAAGACCCGCATTTTGCCCGTTTATCCTGGCCATCGACGCAGAGACTTTCAATAATTAAAGGTTGTTTACGTCTTAGCAATGTACCCCCATTCTCTATACATCAAAGTAGCATTTTCAGGAGACATCTCGAGATTGACGGTAGGAGTAGCTGCTCCTTACCCAAGGTCGGGCTTCAAGTGAGCCCTCAAGTACTAATCAGATGCAAGGGGTAAACACTTTACGTCACCCATGTTACTTGATGATTGATATATTTTTCGCCACCTCTCATTCAGTCACATCAATGTCATCTCATGTAATTGGATCAGACATCGTCCTTTGATGCAATGACTGGAGTGACATCAGAGAGCTCTTGAACGCCATCTCCTGTCAAATAAATATTTTGAATAAAAATATAAGGCATGTCACTCATATTCTCAAAAGAAAATATATCCTAAATAATATATGCCCCAACAGTTTCTTATGATGAAAAAATGTCATATATATATATTCCGAAAAAGGAAGAATGTCACTCAGGCAAGTTGAATACCGTAATGATTTTTGTGTTGTTTCTTCACTAAGTTAACTTTTTAATTGTTTTATGATTTCACTGAGCAATATAACATTTTTGGATGCTAAAACAGTCATTTAAAATTAAAGCCATAAGATTTGATAAGAGTCCAGCAGGATCAAAATTTCGTCACTTGGCGTTGCAAATGCTTAAGTTGGTATATTTACGGAAACAGACATGCAAAGCGGAAGTTTTGCTTGTCTATGGTAACTGACGTTTAAGATCGTTGCTAATTTATAAAAACGTTTTCTATTAATAGTCTTGTTTCTGTGCTCCAAACACCAATATGTAGAGCTTTAGGGAGTATAAATGGAGCAAAATATAGATATGAAACTAAACTATATCTATTGATACAATGTATCTATTTTTGTTAGCTAGTGACATAAGGGAACAAAGTGATATATTGTTGGAGGAAATCAAATCATTTAAAATGTAGGCTTTTACTGACTAATAAGTTTTCACATCAGTAGGTTAGCTGAATTTTTGTAGGTTGGAGTGCATTAACACAGTCAAATAAAATAAAATGTCGTCCCTCAGGTTGTTGGAACAGTCTGATGAAGCTCGTGTATTATTGTCTATGTTAAGCTTGCTCCAGTGTGTCACAGGTGGGTAATCCAGACCATCTAGTTCCCAAACTTGCCTCTTTCTTTATGGAGAGCTGACGGTGGTACGAACGTAAGGCGGGGAATTGAGACCTAACACTCAGTTATACTTTAAAATGCCTAAACGGTATAACGCTGAATTGAGAAACACCGTCAAAACTCTCTCGTTGTGTCACTTTGCTTCACCTCAATGGTATGACCAGCGGCAGTAAATTGTACGTTATTATTTTCACGCTCTGAGAAAACTTTCGTTACACTACGCCAACCTTCGAGGGACTCACAAACTATGATGGTCATGAGCGGTACACACACACTTCCTGCCGAGTCCTGACTGATGTCGAAAACTGCTTCAAAGCTTCTGCGATATTTGTTCACGGTCTAAGGAAAAGATAGAACAGTTCCTAGTTAGTCAGGTGAGGAAGGAATGAGAGGATGAATGCCAAAATGCACTCAAGTTTCATGTTACACTTCGTCTCGTGTGTGTTCAGAGACACTTGTTGTTTATTAATGGAACAAATTACCTGGTATCTGATTCTGTGAGTGTGAGAATGTCAGTCTGTGAATCAATTATTACCCAAGCATCTGAGCAGCTTTACAGACTTTAATTAATATTAAACCATTCCTGTTTTCATAAAACTTGCGTGTGCTGTTTAATTTCTTTTGCACATTGTCGATATTGGACGAGATGTTGACAGTAGGACTAATATATAATTTCCTGAGGATTCAATCGCTATTCAAATTGATGTCATAGAACTATAATGATGTCAAGAACCTTTTAAGATCATCTAAAGTCCAGGGCAATTGTAAATGGTGAGTCTAGCCATCAAGAATATGGAAGAAATTAGCAATGCTAATTTACACATAGCGATGCTATGTGAAAGGTTTCTGGTCATTGGGTATTATATTGGCTTTAAAAGCCAATTCGTAGTAGGTGAATTTGCACCCTTTTAATCTCTATTTTTTGGATCTTCATCTGCACGGCGGCCGTCAGAGACGCTGTCTCGTCCCTGAATAAATATAAAGTTTAGAGTGTAAATTCTAAAACTTTGGAAATAGAAAGGACAAAGCTTTATCAAATTTTTTTTTGCAAATACCAGAATATTTTACGTCATAACCAGGATGTTAAGTTTTCGTAAATTGAAATGTAAAGTTTAGAAAAATAAAAATAAATTACAAGCTCTTTGAAAAAACGACTTGTGGTCAGAATAAAATAACCAGCGAGTTTTATCGCAATTTTGGCACCTCGTTAATGAATAGATATAAAAACAGTGAAATAAAATTCACAGTCAATTTTATCACAGTCATAGTTCAGTCAATATTTTCTCTATTTTTAATTCAAGTTTGAATTCAGACATGAAAACTGACAGATGTAGACAGATAGACGCAAGCATTCAGATGTAGACAGACAAACGCAAGCATACAGATGTAGATAGACGGACGCAAGCATACAGATGTAGATAGACGGACGCAAGCATACAGATGTAGATAGACGGATGCAAGCATACAGATGTAGACAGACGGATGCAAGCATACAGATGTAGACAGACGGATGCAAGCATACAGATGTAGATAGACGGACGCAAGCATACAGATGTAGATAGACGGATGCAAGCATACAGATGTAGACAGACGGATGCAAGCATACAGATGTAGATAGACAGACGCACGCATACAGCTGTAGATAGACGGACGCAATCATACAGCTGTAGATAGACAGACGCAAGCATACAGATGTAAACAGATAGTTCCGGCATGATTGATGCAAACAGCATAGTTAAAATAGACAAGAGGGACAAACAAACACATCCATACAGAGACCACAAACCAACTAAACACATCTCGCAGACTGTGAAAGGTTGCCTGCTAATGTTAACAATTCTGGCCCTAACAATCTGCCTAGGAGAGAGAGAGAGAGAGAGAGAGAGAGAGAGAGAGAGAGAGAGAGAGAGAGAGAGAGAGAGAGAGAGAGAGAGAGAGGAAGGATATAAATGAGTGCGATTAACGATGGAACAGATTAAATACACTAAATAATTGACTTGCTTATCCTAGCTACCGGATTAGTGCTTACTTTCGACAATAACATGTCTGTGAGGAAAGAAAAGAGATGGTGACGGACAGGAAGGCAAGGAATTGGTGGGTGAACGGATGGAAGAAGGGAGTGGGAAATTGATGAGATGACTGAGAGAGTGCACCGAGGATAGGTAAACAGATAGGTTACTCTCAGGCAAGGCGACCATCTGGGACCACATTGACCCACAGATCGATGGACTAACCTCAAGGCGGGACTCGACAATCACGAAGGTCATGTCAGTGTCTTAATAAAGAATGCTTATTAAAGGCTTTACCTAGCAATGTACACCATATATCCAGGCCATGTTTATTCTGAACTTGGTAATAGGTTCTTAAAGATGTATAAGGAGAGATTTAAAATCCTCAGTATTTATAAGGTAATATTTTGTATCTGAATTTTTTTTGTGTGTAGGATTAAAGCCACCATATTTAATATATTTTTACATTAAAAATCAATTTGCTTATTTATTTAGGTCTGTTATAAGTGATAAGTGATAACTGTTGTAAGTGATAATGTCACTAAACAGAATTGTTAATTGTAATAACACTTAATTAAATAAATATTGAAAACTTAAATTTTGCTTTCTCTCGTTTGATATTCAGTTGAACTTAAATTGTTTGCCTAATATTCATGAAAATTTGTTATTACACAATTTTTTTCCAGACGTATTAAGCATATCTTAACTAAGCGATGAATAAGGTGAATAAGTTACGTTAACCAAGAATGAAAAAGAGCGGTCCTGGGCAAATTTTCACGATATCATGACGATAGCTGTGAAATGAAAGAAAATAATTTGTGCCACGCTCAACAGATGGCGCGCAGTCTTACAGGACGTGCATCTTGTTGACTTGTCTTTTCTTTCATCGTCACTAAATGTTTGCTAAAATAAAATTAATGACGCTCTAGGTCGATACAACATGCTATAGTCATAGGGATTCCTATTTCAAAACATCTGAGCCTTTTTTGCTACGTGTGAATGAACTAATACATAGCTCAGTGAAGTAGTTAACTACACTTGTAACTGCCGAATCAAATGGTCCATCTGAGCAACTGGCCAGCATAAAGTCCACGGTTATTGAGTCCAGTTTGGCCACAGCTTGTTATAGTCCAGCAAGCAGTAACATAAACCCATCAGAGGGGAAGAGTGTGTGTCTCTCGTGGTGGGTTAGTGGAGGCGGAGAAGGGGAGCTGGAGACCTTCCCTTGACCATTATCGTGTTATCTTTTTCACACTATGAAAAGCCTGATGTGGCTCTAGCAATGCTTCTCGACCCTATTCGGCTGAAAGTATCGTAAATGTTGCTTTTAAGGTGTTTTGGGGCGGTGAGCCGCGGTAAGGAAAGCTATCAAGAGGTTGCACGCCTTCGCTGCATTGCAACGTGTAATGCAACCATTACCAGCCCCCTCGACAGTCCTGCAGTTGCTGCCCAAGCTATTGCCTCAACGGTTAGAAAAGGGAAGGGGAAAGATCCAGGAAGACTGAGGAAAAGTAATTTGGAGAAAGGCATTCATGTGAAGTAAGCTTAGAAAACAACCCATCTCAATCATTAACATTTTGTTACTACTTCGGTAAATTCTGTCTTCGATGCATTTGTACACTTTTGCACCAGATGAAGGCCTGAGGTGATAAGATGATTCCTGCCCTTAGATTACTATGCTGAACCCTTCAAATGAGATGGAAGCTGAGAAAGGCATTGAGAGTAAGAGGAGGAGAAAGTTTTAAGTCTGTTAACAGGAGTCGCGTGCAGTCTGCTCTTGTGTATAATTAAAGAGCGCTTCGTGTAAATCACTCTCTTTAGGATGGTAACTCACAACCTTTGTGTGCTATGAAAGAATTCCCTTTTTTCTATTTTCAAAATATTTAAGATTGACTATTAACAGCTCAAAATTCTCAAAAATATATTTAATTTTCCCAGCACCAAAAATGTCGAATGTCTCAAAAACCACGATTTAAATATTGTATGTGCCAAGCACCCAGGTTGAAAAATTTAGAGCACGTTGGTGTGAAATTATATATTTCGAGAAACGACGATAGTTTGTTAATCACAACTCCATGGAAGTTCAAAACTGACGCAGGGAAGCTATATACATACTTAGCGCCAGTATTACCTGCATATACACCAGTCACAAGAGACTAGACTGTGTGTGAAATGAAATATAGATATTGTCCGCCAAGCTTGAGGATGATAGAAGAGGTAAGACCTAACGGCTCGAGACCCGTGTACTTTGCTCTACTCCATAAAGCAAGATACCAAACTGTAACAGTGGGCTACTGAGCCGCTGAAATGGCTGCAAAGGGACTCCCCAGAATGGACCCAAAAATTGTCACATCCTTTATCATCAAATTTGTGGGTTTGGTGTCTAATTTTCAGCCACATTATTGTGACTTACGTCTCTGAAAAACTCAGATACATTTTCAGATAAATAATGTGGTTGTTCCCTTAACTTGTGACAACCCGCTAGTAGCAGAGTATGACCTACCTGGAGAGCCCCTGGCTACTAAGTTAGGTCATGCTATGAAGCCATAACTGCTATCAGGTCATAATTGCTATCAGGTCATAACTGATATCAGGTCATAAGCGGTCTGAAGAACGTTTGGCTAGTAAGAACTACCTCGAGGTGACTATCGCCAATATTTAATTTAAAAAACAGAAGTTTATACCTTCCTCAGTATTATGTCCTCATTGTTTTTTTAATCATGCTCCTTCTCCTCTTCTTATTCTCCTTCTGTCTTCATTTTAATTGCTCACTTTTTTAAGATTAAACTGCTTTTATTTGACGCTGCGAGTGTATGCTAACGTGCGTGATAATTAGTGGGGTGTTTTGTAGTTTTTCGTTCGTGGTGGTGTTTGTGTTTATCTCGATGATAACTTAAGTGTTACTAAGGGTAAGTTAGTAGATGTTACTTAAGATTAAGTAGCATTTACTAAGTGTAAATGTTACTTAAACGCAACAGTTTAACAAGATATATGTTGTCGTGGCATTTTTATCATCCGTTCCCTGGCAGGAGGTAAGTAATTAACTAGAGAAAGCTCCTGGTTAGAATGACTATATTTCTTAGGAAATAATTGGCAATAAACTAAGAGCTGGGAAATAAGGATTGACTAGAAGCTGGGATATGGGCTCGGAGTGCGTCAGGGGTCAGTCCTTGATCAAGAAAACATATATAATATATTTTTCTACATTTTAACTTTCATTCTTTGTTGAAATTTTACTCCATGCTCCTAACAATATGAATCACTAATAAGTCATTGTGGGAGTGCGAGGAAGAATATGAAAGTCAGACACAAGTCAGGGAAACGATCCAATATACCATGTTTATTACAGAGGTAAATACCACGTAAATATTAATGTTGAAACTAAGATTGCTTCATTGACAGCAACAATGGAATATTGCATCGTATACTAAGTGCAGCTAAACCTTAGGCAGTCGAGAACAACACTAATGGAACCATTTAACAGAATTAATTATTAAGAGAGAACATTAATATTAACTTCATCAAGATGCATATTGGAGCAGACATGTTAGTCCTAGCCGACGGCTGTCGAGTGTGTTGTTGTTGTTGTGGCTACAGCTGTTGTTGTTGTTGTCTGTGGTTGTTGTGGCTACAGCTGTTGTTGTTGTGGCTACAGCTGTTGTTGTTGTGGCTACAGCTGTTGTTGTTGTGGCTACAGCTGTTGTTGTTGTGGGTACACCTGTTGTTGTTGTGGGTACACCTGTTCTTGTTGTGGCTACAGCTGTTGTTGTTGTGGCTACACCTGTTGTTGTTGTAGCTACAGCTGTTGTTGTTCTTGTTGTGGCTACACCTGTTGTTGTTGTAGCTACAGCTGTTGTTGTTGTGGCTACAGCTGTTCTTGTTGTGGCTACAGCTGTTGTTGTTCTTGTTGTGGCTACAGCTGTTGTTGTTCTTGTTGTGGCTACAGCTGTTGTAGTTGTTGTGAATGCAGTTGTTGCAACTGTGATGGCCACAGTGGCGTTACAGCCCTTTCGGTAACTGTATGTTGTATTAGATAACCCTCGAGTGTATTATGGAGAGAGAGAGAGATTAATCAGGATTAATCTCTCTCTAAGGTGACAGGATTAATTTGTTGATCATTGATCTGCTTTTCTGATCTGATCTGCTCTGGGACTGGCAACAATTATATCATTAGCTCTTTAAATATATATGTTTTCCTTTACCCTGAAGGTAAGGAAAGGTTCACTATCTCTTCCCTTGTTCCCAACAAAAATCAGACTGATAGGGTTCCAGTATGTGCCCTTAACGAAGTCTTTAGATAAAGACTCGAATACTCTTAGTCTTGCTCTTATCCTCTGACTATCAGTAAGGTTTTAGAAGCTGCTGTCAGCTGCTGCTCCTGTCACGGGGTGTCAAAGAGCCAGCCCTCAAACACGGAATGATAGCGTTTTAAGCGTGGGTAGAAGAATAATGGAATAGTAAGGTATGGAAGGGGGAAATGACAAATATGGGGAGGAGAAGAAATGATAGAAGAAATGAGACTGAAGTGAGAGTGAGCTACGGACGATTGGGCAAGGAGGCTTCAGAGACTTGTATATTCATATTTGCAGTATAATCTTTTAGCTATTCAGGACATGTAAGAACCATGCATCATATACATACAGAAATTAAAATGGAAACTTGATTTTTTAAGTTGAATTAGCTGGAATTTAAATAATTCTTTACACTCCATCCACAAGAGCCCTGTGACCTGTCATCCTTAAAATAGAAATATTCTCTGATACTCGACACCATCAGAACGCGTGTCAGCGAATCACACTTCAGATCTGAGCTCGACAATCAACAAGTCAACCATGGAAAATGACAGTTGAAATCTTTTTCCTCCGCGAGAAACGACTAATAATGAAGAGAATATCAACGAGAGCAGGAAATCACATTATTTTTGTCTTTGAATAAATAGCTTGTATCTTGAGTACTCTCTGAATGCATAGCTTGAGTACATATATACAAGCTACCCTTGCCACTATCCACATAAGTAGGTTTGTGTGTGTGTGTGTGTGTGTGTGTGTGTGTGTGTGTGTGTGTGTGTGTGTGTGTGTGTGTGTGTGTGTGTGTGTGTGTGTGTAGGTGTGTGTGTGTGTGGGTGTGTGTGTGTGTGTAGGTGTGTGTAGGTGTGTGTGTCCCGGGTAGTTAAATTGGAATAAATTATGTGAAGAAAGACAACAGCCAAAAAAAAAAATGCGTTCAATTCTGGCAACATATTTTAGATGCAACATATTTCGGAAAAAAAATGATAAATAGCATTAGAGTTTAATAAATACACAGTAAATCAATTGAAAATAGTGGCTTCGCCTGATCACAGAACACTATAATATATCACCTTCTAAGATTGCAACCACAAATATAGTTCACCAGGACACCTGACTTGAGTGTATCGATTCAAGTCACTCGAATGAATAATGCCTTGAGAGGTCAGACACCCCGGAGGAGGCCAGGGAGTCCGCGATTCAACACTTTAGTACGTCTTCGAATATGTACTGAAAAATACAATCTAATGCTCAGTATAGAATTTGAATTACAAGTAGATTACATGAGCGTGTAGTAGTAGTAGTAGTAGTAGTAGTAGTAGTAGTAGTAGTAGTAGTAATTTAAATAGGAGGTTAAGAAAGCGTTCATATATAAACAAATTAGCTGTAATAATTGATAATTAATAATGCTCTTTTTAATTATTATTTATACCATAAATAATATATATATATATATATATATATATATATATATATATATATATATATATATATATATATATATATATATATATATATATATATGTATATATATAGTTAGCAGCAAAACAAATATTATATATATATGAATATAAACAATACGGTTATCAGTAATAGTATTAGTAGAAACATAAACACTTGATAGAATTGAGTAATAGTTGAAACAGTAGGAGGAAGTTTGGCTCTCCCTCAAGTGACAACTGAATGAATGTTTTACAGTACAGAATGGTTGCAAGACTCTATCTTCCTGCCGAGAGTGAGAGTCATATCAGTGAGGATAGATGGTCGAAGTCTTCCTAGGAGATGTACTAGAAAGCGACCGTAGTGCCCTTTACTTTATATTTGTTTTTCTACCAATTCACCTTCATTTGCTCTTTCTTCTCGTTATTCTCCGTCGCATTGGTTCTCCTTTTATTCCGAAATCGTATTCCTCTCGCATCTTTCAATCCTTTTTGATTCCTGTGTGTGTGTCTGAGTTCCATTCTCCTGACTGGTACTAGGAGACGGGCACAGGAAACCACATTACTAGAGAACTCGGTTCTCTCAATTCTTGAAATGGGAAATTGAGACCTACCTGTCTTGCCCCAGAGAGAACAGGTTGATGAATGTTTTCTCCAGAGGTTTATTTTAACCTGGTTTTTCTTTGCTTTCTCACTCCTTTTGTGAAGGGGTCAAAATATTTAAAAAAATTATTCTCCAACTCTCTAGATTCGTGTGAGAGAGAGAGAGAGAGAGAGAGAGAGAGAGAGAGAGAGAGAGAGAGAGAGAGAGAGAGAGAGAGAGAGAGAGAGAGAAGAGAGAGAGGGAGAGAAAGAGAGAATATATTTATATATATACCAGGAGGGACATTGCTTTTTCCCGTAGAGTCAGTTCTCATTCCTGTATATATATGTATATACGTGGGTGCATGTATGCCTGCTTGTGTGCGTGCGTGCGTGCGTGTGCGCTCACATGTTTGCACTTACCTATAGGTACTCGTCTATATTTGTGGCTGCAGGATTGAGCTCTAGCTCTTCGTGTCTCTCTCTCTCTCTCTCTCTCTCTCTCTCTCTCTCTCTCTCTCTCTCTCGACCGCTTGTTTAATGTAATGACTCATGACCTACTTTGCTCTAAGAATTTATTTTGTATTCATATAATATAGTTATATTCTACATCCTGCTCGTTCATTTTATTCCATTTTAAAACTACTCTTTCGTTATTTTTTTGTTACATCTCTGTGGCTCTTGTGTTAAACTTCCGCCTTTGTCCTCTAGTTCTAATGGTATTCACTGCGAACGTTTTCTTACTTTCCACTCTGTCAACACCTCCAAGTATTTTAAGTCTATGCTCTGTGTCTTATTTGTCTCTGCTTTTCTAGGTCTTTCAGTCTTTTATATCCTTGTCCTGGAGTCTTGAACGAGCCTCGTTGCAACCTTAACTTGCACTTCATTTTGGTGCAGCATCAACTGGAACTGTTCTCGCGTACATAGGAGGTGTATATATATATATATATATATATATATATATATATATATATATATATATATATATATATATATATATATATATATATATATATACATATATATATATATATATATATATATATATATATATATATATATATATATATATATATATATATATATATATATATATATTGTGACGGTAACGCGTTGGTGTTCGGCTGTTCAAAAGCTAGGGGTATGGCCTCGTCACATATAGAAACAAAAAATAGAAAATCTGGAACTTCGTCTGTGTTAAGGTAATGAGAAGACACACAAAACACAAGTAAATTTAACAATGAAATTTTAATTACGTTAGAAAAGCAAAACATGAATAAAATGGACATACAAATTCGTATAATAAAATCAATCAATCAAAATAGTAAGAATAATCAAATGACAAAATGAAAAGTTACGTTAAGACAAGTGAGTAATAACAAGTGAACAATATACAATCAAATAAGAGGTGCAGGAATATTGGCTTTAAGCTATCACCTCTCTTAGTACACTTAAGCCACTGCTTAGTCTACCAACGAGACGTGTTAACCTGATGAAAGCACTGGATATTCTGAGGACTGAGGTCGTGGCGGCCCCAGACATCAAGTAGTGTGGTGGGTGGAGTGCAGTTGCAACTGGACCCGCAGCCAATCAGCGATGAGCAGGCGACAAGACAGGTAGTTTGGTGGTTCGAGGTGGAGCAGGTGTTCCTGGCTGCATACGTTTTGCTCTCTGGCAAACCTTGGAGATGTTGTCGTTGTTGGATATTTCTTCCATATTAGTTGTATAGGGATTTATGTATCGACGAACTTTGGAGGGAAGAGCAGGCTCAATCTCTTGAAGGAGATTATCGTCACAATATATACACACTTTCTATGTGTATAGAGGAGGTATATAGTGATTTGAATGCTTTCTTATTTTGTTGTTGAATACTGTTCAAACTTTATACAGTGAAGAGTATGCTGCTGACTCCATGGTACTTTTATCCCCGTTAACAGAGTTGGTGTTGTATACGTTTCTATGTCATTGTTTGTAGGCATAATAGTGGGGGGTTGGGGCGATAAATTCTTTTAAATGAATCAGAGAAAGCGTTAATCTCGCGGTGCCTTTTATTTCACTAGTCCACCACATTTGTTACGCAAGGCCGTTGTCTTCCAATAACCTGTAGTTTCATCGTCAGTTCATGAACATTTGTAGTCAACTCTGGTACAGTCTGCTGGTAAATCTCTCAATTTTCTCGAGTGTCTTGATGTTATTTCCGTAGCTTGTGTGTTTGTTGCAATGCTTGGGAACTTGTGCAAGATCTCCATAAAACACAGATATAGAAAATTTAAATAGCATGATATCGCTTGTAATATTTGTACACATTGCATCTCTCTGACGATTTCTACCTATTATCTAACAGGATGAACATATGTGTTAATAAATTGGCAATATTATTACATTCTGAACCGCGTACATTGTACTTAATGCCACATCTGAGGTCTTCAAATCATTGGTCTTTGATTTAATACCATGTTCGTGGGGTGTTAAGCCTATATCTCAGACCACAGGGTCACATGGACTGAAAATGGGTTGGCTTTCTGCAGCGGAAATGATGACAGGCTGTGATAGGATTACCGGTGGTCAATCGCGTCTAGTCAGGAGAAGCTGATGTGATTACGGTGGACCAATCAGTGGCCAGAAGTCACTTTGTTCGGGCCTTGGCTGTCACCACTGTGATTTCTGAGTCTCGTGTCGGCTTTATTATCCTTCATAACTTTACCGACATATGTTGGTGTTCACATAGAGGTATATGAGAATAATTCCGTAATCTCTCAACATCTCATACCAATGTATAGCATAAGAACATAAGCACGTAAGAATTAAAGAATGTATAGGAGGTCTGTTGACCCATACGTGGCTGCTGCTATTTATATCCACCCCATGTCTAGCCTACGCTTGAAACAATCAAGGGATCCTACTTTTATTGTGTTACCCGGTGATCTGTTCCACTAATCACCAACCCTGTTCCCAAAATATTTTCTCAGCCTGTGGTAAATCGAAACTTATATATATATATATATATATATATATATATATATATATATATATATATATATATATATATATATATATATATATATATATATATATATATATATAATATTGTTTCCTGTTATGTGGCGTGATGATATATTTAATACCGTGCTAATATCTTTGCTATTATGACCATTGATCCAACGGTACACACGAACAACGAGGGAGGGATAACTAGTGTAGATAGGCTAGAATGAGAATGAGAAAAAAAGAGAACTAGTATGAGTGATAACCTGAGGGTGTGGAAAGGAAAGAATGAGAGTAGATGAGTTTTAGAATGAACGGGAAAAAGAGAATAAGAATGAGGGAAAATTCGAATGACCACGTGATTGAAAATGAGCTGAGAGTCCTTGTAGTGAGCTTGAGGAAACTAGTTTCAAGGAACAAGTTTTTGTAGGAGCAGGAGCCAGGCTGCAAAATTCTTGAGAAGGACCTCATAAGCCACCTCTATACTGGTTTTAAAATAAAAGGGAGGCTTATATTCGCTCCTGCACTACACTTTGGTACTCTCTGGGCGCCGAACTGCTGTCTCATGTGGAATTCAATGCAGAATTCTTTAACATTTCAGGGTTTTACTTTTCAATTCCATGATAAATGTTTTCAATATGAGCTTCTAGATTTGGACTAATTTAAATATTTGTGGATATTTTTAATTAATTTATCATGTACTTTTTAAATAAATTACGCACTGATTATTTAACTAATTGAGTAAAGATGTTCGTTTATTTCTTTACTAAGAGTTAGTATTTATTTTCAGGATAACATGTTATTGCATTGCACTGCCTCGTTTTATCTCGTTAATTCTTCAGTAAAAAAGAGTTTTAACCAGCTACATATGTGGCGTTTGGCACTTTTACCAACTGGATGAAAACCAATAGTCATCCATTAGGCCATATTTTCGGTTCATGGGACCATTTTCATTTTGGTAAAGGTTATTAGACACACGAACGTGAGAGGAATGCCTATGGGAAAATAGTCGTAGCAATATCGTTAATAGAACTAGTCGTAGTAATAGTAGAAGTAGCTCCAGTAGTAACAACAACGATTGTAGTTGTAATAGTTGTAGTCTACAGTTATGGAAGACATATTAAGGTATTTCCTCGTTAGCTTTAGATACTTCATTTCTCAGTTGATGGCATCGAGGAAGTGATGAGAAGGGACAGTGACAATGGGTCGTATGGATGGGGATTGAGAGAATGAGGGGAGTGAGAGGGGCTAATAGGAATAAAGAATGACAGGATTGTTGACCAGACCACACACTAGAAGGTGAAGGCACGACGACGTTTCGGTTCGTTCTGGACCATTCTCAAGTCGATTGCGACAATGGTCCAGGACGGACAGAAACGTCGTCGTCCCTTCACCCTTTAGTGTGTGGTCTGGTCAACATACTTTAGCCACGTTATTGTGACTCATCGCCTGCATGACAGGATTGTAGGGTAGACGAGTAGGGTAGGGGAAGACGGGTGGAAGAGTGGATAGAAGAGAGGGGATAAAACACGAGCCTTAAAGGCTACTGGGAAAAAACAACAACACTGCGAGACGTGGAGGAAAGCGAGAAGAAACGCCCCGAGGAAAAACATCTTAAGAACATAAAAATCAAGATAATTGCAGAAGGCCTATTGACCCATACGATGCAGCTCCTATTTATATCCACCCAAACTCATTCGTATATATATCTCTCCTACACTTGAAACAATCAAGGGATCCCTCTTCTATTAAGTAGAGGAAGGTAAAAGGTATACACAAAGATGGGAAAAAATTACGTAATGAATAAAAGCATGAATGAAATGAGCAGCAGGAAGGAGATGATAAAAGCAGGAGGAGAGAGAGAGAGATAAACGATGGAGGGAAAGTAGGAATCACACACACGGACCCTGGTGGTACAGTGAAGGGAAGATGAATGCCTTCCTCGTCCTCTGCGGCCCAGCACACAGGTCCTGAAGGACACATGCAGGATGGGATTTCACGCTCTCTTCTCTCTAACACACACTCCCTGCCTGCCTCGGATGGAGAGCCAGGGTACACACACGCGTTGCAAACACACAAATCCACTCGGACACACTCACACACACACACACACACACACACACACACACACACACACACACACACACACACACACACACACACACACACACACACATACACGCACACACTCACATACACAAACTATACATAAATTGTCTATATATAGTCTAATGTCTAAACACAGGCTTCTAACATTACACACAGAAATCACAATTACGTGATGAATCAAATGAACAAATCCACGTTCATTTGTCACATTTGAGGATGTGACAAATCCTCGTCACGGCCCTTGTGGATTTTTTCGCTTCTAACATATTCCATAATAATTCCTTTGCAAGTGCATCTTGAGAATGAAACATGTAGTGCTATGAACCATTTCCATCGAAGGTGAAACTTTTTAAACTAGACGAAACGCTAATATCCTAGTAGACGAGGTAGACGAGACCATCTTCTAGACCCAGCAAACATTAAACAATGACTTCAAGAGCGGTTTGCAATCCTAAACAATCAGGAGCATATTATTATCTAAGATTTGTAGAGCCGGATAGTGCTAGACAAAGCCTTGTGAATTCAATGCTAATTGAAGTCTTCTAAACCCGGCTGTTGCTAGACAAAAGTCTTCTGGACTCGGCTGTTGCTAGACAAAAGTCTTCAGGACTCGGTTGTTGCTAGACAAAAGTCTTCAGAACTCGGTTGTTGCTAGACAAAATTCTTCAAGACTCGGCTGTTGCTAGACAAAAGTCTTCAGGACTCGGCTGTTGCCAGACAAAAGTCTTCAGGACTCGGTTGTTGCTAAACAAAAGTCTTCAGGACTCGGTTGTTGCTAGACAAAATTCTTCAAGACTCGGCTGTTGCTAGACAAAAGTCTTCAGGACTCGGCTGTTGCTAGACAAAAGTCTTCAGGACTCGGCTGTTGCTAGACAAAAGTCTTCTAAACCCGGCTGTTGCTAGACAAAAGTCTTCTGGACCCGTCCAGACAGCTCACAAGATCGGGGAGAGGAACGTGTCTTCTTCACAACGGCTCCCTACGGTCTCGTGTCAGTCTCTTTAAGGGATTGTTATGGCAAGAGATGGGCATGAGGGATTGTTATGGGACACCATGAGGGATTGTTATATCGTGAGATGGGCGTGAGGGAGCCGTCAGCCCTCATCACTTTCACCCTTATCACAAGACATTTGTGTGAGGGGTAAGGGAGGCTAAAAGGAAAATTATGAGTATATAAGGGTGATGTTGGTGTGAGGTACGGAGAATGTTGTTCAAAAACGTGTGTGAGGGTGTGTTGTTATATGTATGTGAGGGGGGGAGGGGTTGTGTGTGTTGGGGATGATGATGATATGTGTGTGTGTGTGTGTGTGTGTGTGTGTGTGGGGGGGGGGGGGGTGTTGTGTTGTGTGTATGAAGAGAATGTTTTGAGAGTTTTGTGTTGGTGAGTATTTGTGAGTGTTATGTGTATGAGGAGAATGTTGTGAGTTAAGGGGTTGGTTTGTATTTGTTGGGGGGCCTGTGAGTGTATATGCGAGGGTATATGTGTGTGTGTGTATGAGTGAGTTTGTGTGCGCGCTGTTTATTGCATGTGTGTCTACGTCTTTGTTTTTGTTCCGTGTCTTAATTGTGCTTGAAATTTTTTTGTACATTTTGCATAATTTGAAAAGTCGTGCGTCAAAAAACATCAAATGTTAAGAGATTGCTTCAGAATAAACACCTTTAACTAAGTGGTTGTGATGGTAACTCCCTCAAGTTGGTAACTTATCTCCTTCCAAATAATTCAGGGTCTTCTTGCCTCTCTGGCTGCATATTCATTGAGGAATTAGAAGTAGGAATTTGTCTCCACTCTGTGATTTGCCCCAATTTGGTTTTGGTAAAGAGTGAGGTTAGCGTTCAGCTTGCTTTTAAAGTAGCGTTGGTGTTTGAAAAATTAAACGTGGTTAATGTTTATTTTTGGACACGTGTGATTTAGAGCCAAATCAAATTATAAGAACATGTAAATAAAGGAAATTTGCAGATGGCTCATTGACTAATACGAGGAAAATTTCTAATGATATCCATCCAAGCACATTTATTTGTTCGTCTAACGTACGCTAAAAAAAAATCCAGCTACCCCATACCTGTTTATATCAACCGGTAATTTGCTTAAATAATCAAGAACCTTGCTTACAAAATCAGTATTTACCCAGGTATTTCCTGAATCCAAGCTTTTTCAGCTTATATCCATTAGCCAATCAAGCGCCAGTATAATTACTAGCTTCCAAAACAAGGTACTCTTACTGAATCGTTACACCTAATGCTTTGATTACTACCTCAGTTAATAGAATATATATTGGGCATAATATATTTTTTTTTATACAAGTGAAGTTTCCAACCCTTTTACAATATAATTTGACCTTGACCTGGACCCTGCATTCCGGCAAAATTTAATGAATCATTTCAAGTGTTAAAATTGATTGCACACTTAATCGATTGAGAACTTTGACTAAGAACTTGATTGAGAACTTTGACTAAGAACTTGATTGAGAACTTTGACTAAGAACTTGATTGAGAACTTTGAGCATAACAATCAGACCAGAATTTTGAATGATCTCGCTGTCTCGCAACAAGACGATTAACACTACCAACTAAGAAGTAGTCATCTTATCATCGGAACACAGTGTTCATCGTAAGACTCTTCACTGTATAAACATATCAGATGCTTCTCCGTCGTAAGAGTTTTACAAGACACTTTATGGCCCCCTTGTGAATATTTTACATATTTCCTCTGGTCGCATAAACAGCGGGTGGGTCGCTTCCTGTTCATGAATACTAAATAGAAGTAGTATAGTTGACCTGTTTGTCTGTTGATCGTGAAGGTTAAGCGACAGCTTTCTCTGTTGCGTGTAGCACCATTATCAGTCATTAAAGTTGGTAGTGTGTTAGTGAAGCACTTAAAAGTGAATAATGGGAGAGGGAGAGAGAGAGAATGTGGCTCGTTGATAGAGAAACTGCTTGATTAACTATATATATATATATATATATATATATATATATATATATATATATATATATATATATATATATATATATATAATATACCCAAATGCCGAATGCAGCCCTGGGAACTCGCCTCAGTCATGACGCTCTCCGCATTGGAGTTGCCCTTCGCCTTGCCGCCCCCATCCTCACCGAACATAGGTGCATCTGCGGAACTGCGATGGCAGACCAATATGGTCGTCATGGTCTGGTATGTCGTAAATCACAGGGTAAAATTGCAAGACATGAAGAAGTCAACGACATCATCAAGAGGAGCCTCGCCACAGCCCGCTGCCCGGCACAAAGAGAACCACACTTATCCAGACCTAACGACCCTCAGAAGCGCCCTGATGGGGTCACCTTGCTACCTTGGAAGGATGGTAAGCAAGTGGTATGGGACTACACGTGCGCTGCCACACTGGCCAGTACCTACCTCCACTACAGCACACGTGAAAGCGGTGGTGCTGCTTCTTTCAGGGAATCGCAGAAAATTATTAAATACAGAGGTCTAGCACACTGCTACAGCTTTGTTCCGATCGGCTCGGAGACCCTCGGTTCGTGGGGAAAATGTGCATTGAAGTTCCTGAAGGAATTGGGGGACAAATTGATCAGCGCTACAAAAGACCAGAGAGCAAAAAGTTTCTTGTTCCAGCGCCTCAGTGTTGCGATTCAGAGGGGAAATGCCTGTTGCGTCTTGGGCACTAGTCCAACTTCAGAGGAATTCGAAGAAGTGTTTGACTTGCAACAATGATCGAACCTGTCTGTGACATTCATCAATGTTTCCCATTGTTGTGTTTTTCAAGAGATCCATAACCTTTAAGCACCTTTAAGCACCTTTTTGCATTATTATTTTTGTATCAACCCATGTATATCTTGTAACTATCAAATGCATAATAAAGCACAAAAAATAAAAAAGGAAGGGGGTGGTAGGAGAAAAGCACACAGAAACTGTATTGGAGGGGATCTAAACATTCCCTCTAATGCGTTATGCGTGGTTTCCTCCGAGGCTATGGGTCCCCCTTCTTCCAGCTAGAGGTGGTACTCCCTTCCATATTTAAAAAAAAAAAAAAATATATATATATATATATATATATATATATATATATATATATATATATATATATATATATATATATATATATATATATATTTAATAAATATATATATTAAATATTTATATATTAGGGAAGTAAAAAAATAACCCTATAATTGTACTCACCTAATTGAATCTGCAGGATCGAGCATTGACTCTTGGATCCCGCCTATCGAGCATCGGTTGTTTACAACAATGACTATGGTCCTATTTCTCTATCATATCTAGTTTTAAAATTATGAATAATATTTGCTTCCACAATCAGTTCCTTAAGTGCATTCCATTTTTCCACTACTCTCACGGTAAAAGAAAACTTCCTAACATCCCTGTGACTCATCTGAGTTTCCAATTTCCACACATGTCCCCCTCGTTCTGTGTTTATGTGTTTGTGCTTGTGTGTGCGTGCGTGTGTGTGTACTCACCTAGTTGAGTACACTAGGTGAGTACACGCACGCACGTGTGTGTGTGTGTGTGTGTGTGTGTGTGTGTGTGTGTGTGTGTGTGTGTGTGTGTGTGTGTGTGTGTGTGTGTGTGTGTGTGTGTGTGTGTGTCGTATAATAAGGGAATATTTTATAATTCTCTTGTGAATGTGATTATGATAATCTTCCTTTCAAGAATTTTCTCTGAAATAATGAGTCTTCCTCCCACTGGTTCAACACAAGGAAACAAAAATCTTCAAAGGATCTTCATTACTTTCCTCGATGGCTCTTCAGCCTGGATAACGACCTCTGCTCTGCTCGTTACTAGATTTGGCCCTCTGGCACTACCACCATTGCCCCACATCACTACTCTATCACACCACTCTCTACTTTACAAGTTTACACTACATCACTACCACTACAGCGTACAGTTTCAAATGTAGATATGATAGAGCCCAATTGGCTCAGGAACCTGTACACCACTTGATTGACCGTTGAGAGGCGGGAAACCAGAGAGCTGAAGCTCAACCTCCGCAAAGCACAATTAGGTGAGAAGTACTACTGCTACAAGCATCGCTACCCCATCCACAAGAATTGCTACACATGATCACCTAGTACAACTTTCACCACAACACCCACACCACAACTATAAGTACCATCACCATAACCACAATCACTTAACTCACAACATCCAAAGTCATTCTCGCGATTCAACACCGTCACCAGTATTTCTATATTTTTTTTTATCTGGGAATAAGACAGAGAATGAGAATGTTTAGATATTTTATCTTTTCTCCACCAACTACTACTTCCTCTTCCTCCTCGTCCTCCTCCCCACCCAACTATGGCCGGGATTCTCTCTAATATCTCCTACCATTTCTCTCTCACTGTGACCATTCTATTTTACCATTTTCCTTCCCCAGTGATAATTGTGACCATTGTGTCCCATTTTTACTACACAATTCTTTTTAACATTCTCTCTTTATTGCGCTCTTCCTTTTTCCTGTCATTAGTTTTTTCCTTCTCTTGTACTAGCTTTTCCTTATGAATGCCTTTCTTCCTCCCTTCCATTCTTCACTCCCCCTCTTCTACCCTCCCTTCAGCTCCCATTACAACTAAATCATCCTTATATCCCCTCTCAATGGAGATGGCTTTAGTCAATCTTTAACGCTCTTCACTCATGGAACTGGCCAATCTCCGGTAATTTCGCACTTAATAGAAATGTAATATATGATCTTCTGAGTGTGTATGTCACTAATAACTATTTACATCTGGAAGTCTTCATGCAGATTATATTTTTGTGTAGTGGGAAGGGAGGCACTTAGTATGAACCTTATTAACACCACAAATTAATTAATTTCAGTGAAATTTATACGTAAACCCAATTTTATGGGACAGACTACAAGAATCCCTCAGAGAAATATTAACTGTTGTAAGGTTAGAGTCCTACTATACGAAATGTGAGTCTTATGGCCAGTCATTTCTGTGAATTGCCTGGTCTGAGAGGCTGAGTGTCTTTGTGGTTCCGTGACCTTGATAGCCATCACAGCCTGGCTGATTCCAGAACTTCCAGCAGAAACTTATTCTCTTCTTTCTTGAAAGTTTTCACTGTTGTTCCAACGAAATTCCTTTTATTTGATGGTATGGCATTGAGTAGTTGTCGGCCTCTGATGTGCACTTTGTTTAATTGGGCTTAAGGAACTCCTAACTCGAGGAAACAGTGATCTTTATGCTACTCTGGTTTATATAGAGTTTTTCAAATGAGTCCACTAGGACCCGCAAGGGAGGAATTTTCTGTCTAACGCGAGGAAATTTGTATTAACACCAATGATGCTAATGATTGATTTCTTTGTATTGATTCATGGTGGAGTAGGAATGGAAGGAATTGAGACTGCTGAGGAAGGAATATATTCTGTCTGAGACATTCAACTGTACGATAAACATTAAATACGACTCATTATAAATCCATATCCTCTTCACTGGGTACACATTAATAATCCTTAGACGATTAATCATTAAAGATAGGAAGATAGGCAATACCAAATACGAACCCAAAGTCTAATTCAGAAACTACGTCTCAAAGATTTCACAGCCTCTTAAGTCTCGATCGTTGTTGAACTTTCAGGCCAACGACCGAAAGAAGATCATTAAGCCAAATGTTTCACGTCATGCCTGAAAGTGGGGTAAATAATGACCATGAAAATGGCCAACTAGCAACACCCTTTCCCTCGTAAGGTGCCAGAAAACTATTTTTTCTCTCCCATAATAAATGAAGAGCAATCGCCGAAAGTTTGGGACGATGATCGCTTCCGAAATCCATTATTGGAGCTATTAAACCGTGCGGTAGTCAGAGGAGGGGGTTTATACACGACCGTAAACCATACGGAAGCAATTGCTGTAATTCTTGGCTCATTAAAACACAAGTTACAGATTCATAAAACCTGTTAAACACCTAGCTGCACTAAGTAACATTTACTTGTAATTCAGACATCGAAATATTAGACCCTATTCAATTTATCAACATGTGGTTATGATTAAAACGAAACGAAAAGAGAAGTATATCTACAATAACAAAAATATTTGGGAATTATTCTGGATATGATCAGGCTCGACCACATTGTCAACCTTTTTGGAGTAATCGGCCACGACAGCTACTCAGAGCGATTTTGATGAGGTCTGAAGTCAGGAGTTTATTTTATGTAGAGCTATTCCTCAATTTCTCGTCTTTTCGTAATACAGCATTTACGTTTTCTGAGAGATAGACAGGGACAGAGAGAAAGAGTGAGAGAGTGTGTGAGAGAGAGAGAGAGAGAGAGAGAGAGAGAGAGAGAGAGAGAGAGAGAGAGAGAGAGAGAGAGAGAGAGAGAGAGAGAGAGAGAGAGAGAGAGAGAGAGAAAGAAAATATACCTTCCCACAAAACAATAAGTTAATGGTAAACACACAATGTTCCGGTTAAAAATATATCGCACATAATCCAGAGAAGACCCCGTGTGTTACAGCCGTAAATGATTGACGAGAGGACATAACACGTTACGACCATCACCCCGTGTTGTGTACGTCACACAGCTGCCTCCCTCATCAATATAAGCAGATGCATTTTGTTAATTTTTGAAATATGATTTATTGGTAAAAATGCATTCAATTTGTTTTCAAAACTCTCGTGACTTTTAATGCAACTTACATATATATCACTTGTTATTGTTATCTTAATTTATCATGGTAGTGAAACTCTGGAATATAGTGGGAACTCGGGCCTAGAATGTCCGAATTCAACATTCTGTAAATTTTTTAAGAATTTAGGACTCGCCATTTTACTCCTACTATGATGTGCTATTTCTTGTTTTTTTTATATCTTTAACTAAGAATAAGGCCATTAAAATCATATTACATTCCAGAACGTGATATGGTCAGATAGAAACTTTATAGGATAAATATAGGCCTAAAATTGGACGAATTGCTAATAAGTATACTCCATACAGAATATTAGTTTCCAGTTTCTACTTGTGAAAGTTTGTATGATTGGTATGAAACCGTATTTATATTTTTCTATCCTCTCTTATTTGCCTGCTTCCCATCTCTCTCTCTCTCTCTCTCTCTCTCTCTCTCTCTCTCTCTCTCTCTCTCTCTCTCTCTCTCTCTCTCTCTCTCTCTCTCTCTCTCTCTCTCTCTTTCTCTCTCTCTCAACAAAATCAATATCAATGTCTATCCGGCTAAGGGAATTTCACATCCGTGGGAAACCCCCGAGAATGCCACCATAAAGATCTCGGTCGTCTACGATAACCATAAAACCGCTTCTTATCATAGCAACCAGCTTCGGGACGTCGGTGTTCCGTACAGTTGAGCACAGGGCTGCAGATAGTCTCCCACAACTCGTAAAATACAAAGCGTTTTATGCTATCCTGATCCCCCGCTATCGTAGTGGCATAAAGATCTACGGGGGTAATTTTCATGAGGATATTTGAAGGCTTTTGTGTATTTCCAATACGTGTAATGGGATTAAGAAACATTCGTATCGCCTGCAGTATAGCAGAAAAGAGCTCCCTTACAGCATCGGTGGATGTCTTGGGAAAGTAAACTTCGAAAACTGGGATTAAATTTTTTATCAAACATGGTCGGAAGTTTTCGGGAAACTTCTATGCTATTTTGTTACGATCTTTCGCGGCTTTTATTGTTATTGTTTGTCTTATGTGATTGATTTGTTGACTTATTTACCGTTTATTATTATTATTTTTATGTAATTTTTTAAGGTAATTTCACTGATATATTATCTAATATATCATCTTCGCTGTTTTTAACATCAGTTTGGCTAATTTTCATTTATTTCGTCTTTTTCTCCTCTCTGTGCATGATATATATTGGATTCTTCTGATTCCCTTTCATATGAAACTTCGTCCAAATCGTGATTTTTCTCATTGTAAGTTTTAAATATTTATATAACATGAAATAAAATGTATATTTTATATACATTTATGTATTCAATACATTAGGTATATAATAATATAGCGTTATATAACGTGTGTGTTTGTGGTGAGGCAGAAGCAGATGAATACAGGTTGCATGACCTGTACTGTGAAAAATCGAATGGATTGCACACACCTGTATTGTTAGTCAGTGACTTCATTAAAAGAAGCCTTGCCTCGGCCTAGGATGTCCAGCGTAAAGAGAGCCTCCATATTTTTTTTTATGTCCAGAAATTCTACTGTCCCCGCTTTTCGACCTGAAGGAATTACACTGTAATCCACAGAGGAATGACAGACAAATAGCCCCGGACTATGTTTGTGTGTCCGCTCTGGCAGCCACATTACTGTCTATTCTAGTCGAACAAAATCCGCTCCCGGACACAGGGAGTCAAATCAAACAAGTACAGAATAACAGATTCCTGGCACAACAACGTTTTTATAGGATTTGAAACTCTTGTCCCTGGGAGAGGAAGTACCAGACGATTTCTTAAGGATCTATAGTCTATTGAAATTGAAATTGAAATAAGTTTATTGATGTAAAATACACACAAAGGGATGAGGTAGCTCAAGCTATTCTCACCCCGTTCAGTACATCGTGTTAATACATACATATACACACATCACAAACAATAAACATATTACCAAATTGTTTGTGATGTGTGTATATGATGTACTGAACGGGGTGAGTCTAGGTTCATCTATAGTCTAGGTTCATCGAAATCTCAAGACACAAGCGCAGGGAGTTTCTTTTCCCAACGCCTCAGTGTGTCGATCCAGTTGCAAAATTCCCAGTGTGTCTTCGATTCCATGTCAAGAGTCGGAGGACTTCGAAGAATTCTACAGCTTCTATGAAACAAACTATTTATTTTTTATTTTTATAGCCAATATAATCCGGCAACTACGTAACAATGTATAACAAAGTACATAATAATAATTAAAAAACGAGTGGTAGAAAGAGAAAATATTCGTATGAATTTAGTCAAACGACTTAACATTCCCTGATAGTTCCTTATCTCCTTCATCGAGGCTATGGGATCCCCACCTAGGGGATCCCATAGCCATATATAAATGGGGATCCCATTTATATATGTATTCAATATATTTCAGTGTCACTGTTTTATGCTATAATTTGTATCAAATATATTATCTAGGTAAAAATTTATTTTATGGAAAATCACCAAAATACCACGAAGTCTAGTTTATCTATTTGTGAGATTAATAAATTTATGAAGGTGTGACAGGCTCAGCTTGACTAGTAGCGGTTTTAATTTAAGATTGTGTAGTTGCCGACTGTTCAGGACCCTCTGATGATTAGTCTTCGTTGCGTGCAAAAGATCTTCAATATATCAATACAACCGTGGGAAGGAGCGTGTGTGTGTGTGTGTGTGTGTGTGTGTGTGTGTGTGTGTGTGTGTGTGTGTGTGTGTGTGTGTGTGTGTGTGCGTGTGTGTGTTGCAGGCTAGCAATTGCCGTGTGATTTCTGCAGTATTGATAAATATTTCATGAAGCTCACATGGCGACCTTATCATGAGGGCGGCAGTATTTTCACTGTCAGATATTGTGGATGTTTTCACGTGGTAAGAAAAATGTACTTATTTTGATATCGAGTGCCACCCTTCCTTCACCTCCTTCCTCTCCTCCGTTCCTCGTCTCTCCTCCTCTTCCATTTCACTTTCCGCTTCCTCCTCCCCTTACATCTAATTTTCCCTCAATTCTCTCATTGCCACAAAAAGTTATCAGTAAATACTGTATTACACGCACACACACACACACACACGTATATATATATATATATATATATATATATATATATATATATATATATATATATATATATATATATATATATATATATATATATATATGTCGTACCTAATAGCCAGAACGCACTTCTCAGCCTACTATTCAAGGCCCGATTTGCCTAATAAGCCAAGTTTTCCTGAATTAATATATTTTCTCTAGTTTGTTTCTTATGAAATGATAAAGCTACCCATTTCATTATGTATGTGGTCAATATTTTTTTATTGAAGTTAAAATTAACGTAGATATATGACCGAACCTAACCAACCCTACCTAACCTAACCTAACCCTATCTTTATAGGTTAGGTTAGGTTAGGTAGCAGAAAAGGTTAGGTTAGGTTAGGTTAGGTAGGTTAGGTAGTCGAAAAAACATTAATTCATGAAAACTTGGCTTATTAGGCAAATCGGGCCTTGCATAGTAGGCTGAGAAGTGCGTTCTGGCTACTAGGTACGACATATATATATATATATATTTGTGGCAATATATATATATATATATATATATATATATATATATATATATATATATATATATATATATATATATATTATATATATATATATATATATATCATTTTAATTTTTGCTTTTCATCAGTATAGGAACATAAGAACAAGAATTTCGAAGCATAATGCCATTTAAAAATTGTAAGAATAAGATAAGAAACTTGCAAGTCAATATATCAGCATAAAATCATGTATTCAATAAGTGTTAAATGCAAATGAGTGGATTAGTTCAATGTAAAAGAACGAACTTCAAGTTAGTTCATACTGTCGACGCAGCACGGAACGAGGGAACGTTGCAAGTAATGCATAGAAATTAGATATGATGGGTCAATATACCAGGAAGTATTGACGCTCGCGAAAGCGCTTCGCGAGTTTGCGAATATTTATTTTTTGTGTATTTACATGTCGAGTGATGGAAAGTTTGCTTATGAGGATTGAAAGCAGGGTTGCAGGGATTAAATGCGGGCTTAAACAGATTAAATACCGGCTTACAGGGGATTAATTTTGCTTACAGGGATCAAATGCTGTCATGTTGGGGTCAATATAACGCAAATTGTCTGGCAGCCAGCATTGCATATTATGAGAGAGAGAGAGACAGAGAAAGAAGGGGGGAGGTGGAACGGCCAGGCGAAGGTTCAGAGAGAGTAAGAGTCAAGTTTAATAACTTGATATAGAAACCATTTACAATAATAAACAAAATATATATATATATATAGTTTATCAATATTATATTGTAAACCGAACATGAATACATGTTATTATTATTCAGTAATGCTTCAATCGTTTTGAAATAGCTGTGTAGATTCGTTTTGGTACACGATAATTGGATAGACTTCTTCGTCGGTTTACCCTGCCTGTTTGGGGGCATGTATACTGCCTTGTTAATGGGTATACCTGTTCAGGTTAATGGTTGTATCCCGCATGGTTGGCAGTGTAACCGATCACGCCCATACACTAATGTACATGTCAGTCGTGTTGGCAACTTACATCTTAATTTTTTCCTTTTTTTAGCAAATGGAGCCAGAAAAATCTGTATTTCTTGTAAGTAAAAGAGTAGCTGCGACTGTCGAGTCTTTGCCAAACTCAGACGCCAAATTGGCTTGATGCTGACAAATGACTGTCTCCAGCGGAAAAACACGCTGTGTATTTTTCTAACCTGGATCTGCGATTTAAATTGAGAAACGGGAGAGCCCCTTGCTGACTCCTTTTGCCAGCCAGATTACACTCTTTCTTTTTATCAGGTTACATTTTTTCTCTTACAATCATTGCAGAGATTTCATTAGCATATTTTCTTTTTGGTTTACATTAAATAGAATTCTTCAGAAAATAAAATAAAAACGAATTCCTGCGCCCCCCTTCCCCAAATAATAAAGTGGTAAAACAGAAAATAATAGAAGTAGGAAACGGAAGAGGGATTAAGGAACAGGTGCTTAAGGCAACAAAGAAATCCGTTGAGGAGAAGAATATTCAGGATTATAATAAAGTCACTTGGACCAGAAAGTAAACATGACTAACTGGAATCATGAAAATAATGAATACATTCTAAACATTTCTTTCAAAGACTTGAAAAACAAATTTGTGTTCCATTTACGCTTTAAAACCCTCTCATTTATCTCTCTACTTACTCTAAGCCCATTCCCTTCCCCTAGCCACTTCTATCTCCCTCCCTCCCTCCTTCCATCCGTTCCAACATCTATCCCTATCTACCCCCCAATCCTTCTCCTACCACCCCCCCCCCTCCCCTTTCGTGCTCGATCTCGTATCTCTATCTCTCTCTGTTCTCTGAGTTGCTGAAAACCAACTGGTCGATGGACATCAATTTATAATCAAAAGATCAGCTGACGTGAATTTCTTGTTCTTTTTTTTCATCTGTCTAAAGGAAATGCTTCTAACAACTCTGCCTCAGCCTCTGTCAGATGGGAAGCTGACCTGCTATTGCTGGGTTTTGGGGAAGTTATTTATCTTGTTTTCCATGCCTTCTTTTTTGATCCAAGACTCTGGAGCTGGAAGAATATTTTCCAGGCCTGCTTCTTTGATCCTGGACGTTGGTGATGAAGAACCTTGTGCTAGGAAATGACTGGTTTATTTATACATGAGTACATGAGTATCTCTCCTTTTTAGTCTCTCTCTCTCTCTCTCTCTCTCTCTCTCTCTCTCTCTCTCTCTCTCTCTCTCTCTCTCTCTCTCTCTCTCTCTCTCTCTCTCTCTCTCTTCTCTCTCGCTCTTGCTCTCTCTGTTGCGTGTTTCCTTATGTATATCTTCTTCACTTGTTTTTACCACACTGGATCCCCATCCCCTTTACCGTTCTCTCCTTTCTCCTTCCACACCACATTCTCGTTTTTCTTTATATTATTTCTCTTCCTCTCGGCTCTCTCTTCCACGTTATCCCTCTACACCTCCTCTCAACCCTCTTCTCTTGTTTGCTCCATAGGTGCAAACAAGTCGGGTCTATGCTGATGCTGCGGTTCGGCTCAGTATAAAAGCCTTCATATTTATACTAATTTAGTTTGTTTGTTGATATATATATATATATATATATATATATATATATATATATATATATATATATATATATATATATATATATATATATATATATATATATTCAATCAATCTCCTCATGGTCAATCTTCCGAACATTCCCATTATGCAATACAAGAATAGTTGCTTAGTTCCCGGGTACCTTTTTACTGGTAGGGTGAACAGAGGCATTGGGTAAAAGGATACGTGCCTCACCATTTCTCTCCTCCCCGGAAATCGATCTTGGGATCCTCGATTGTGAGTCGAGATCGAAGCCAAGTGTGATAGTAGATCCTTAATTTAAGTGGCCATGTAGCAGTAAATAATTGAATGTCTTCCACTATGCTTTATTCTGTGTTTTAAAATGCAGTTTCATACGATGGACTCTGTACACTTTAGTGAAAATATGGCTGTGAAATTATTCACAGAAACGACGGAAACACCGAATCGAAATAACATTTTTATGGTGAAACACTTAAATGTGTAATACTTTTTTGTCTTTTTTCTAATAAAACTGGTTGGGAAATAATTTATTCAAATGGCAAGATATGTTTAAAGCAGCAACCCAGAACGTCTCCATAAGCAGGAAATATATAATAACTTCCATTAACTTCATCTCTCCTTTTACATTATGCAGCATATTTGCAAATGACCAAGTTTCATAATCTGCCTCAGACTATTTTCATCACGTCGTAGAGCTAATGTCATATTACGCGAGCACAAGTGTATTGAAATTATATTGGAGAGAGGCGATGTGTTCTCATAAACCTGTGAGCCCTTCATAGTGATTTGTACAGAGAAGCCCTGGTGACAATTCTCAGTTCATCGTTCCTGAAGCCTAAGTAGCGTTGCATCTTTGACAAACACGAGTTTATTGTGTCTCTGTCAGAATTGGTGGCTGAAAGTGTGCAAGCCCAATCAGCGATTCCTACTTTGCAGGACGAACCAGGAATTCTAAAGACGCAAGAGGACCGCCCGGATCGATTGGAATTCTCACAGAGCCACCAGCGCAAGAGGGGGAAATGGAAACAAAAAATAGTACGGTGACTTAACTTCAAAAGGGGGGAACCATGACGCTGATCCTGTACACACTGCCATAAAAGGCAGAACGCGATAAAGCAGGTATCCATGACCTATCTTTGATGGTTGATTAAATGCAAAACTGACTTTGTATTGACGTGAAATTCAGAGATCATAAGTTTGTAATCTCAACCAATTAAGAAACTATACCCAATCCACACGTACGAAATGAAGTTGTTTCTGTCAGCACTGGACAGTAATGCACTGGATGCTGGCAGTCTGTCATCTAACGCTGACAGTCTGTCATTTGATGATGACACACTGTCATCCTCAAGTCGTGGCAATTTAATAAGGGTCCAGAAATGACCGAAACTTTGTCAACTTTAATTAATTTTATATGGAGATTGAATAATTTTGTCAATCTTGTTTATGGATTATTCTCTGCGCTGGTTAAGAACCTCTCTATTAAAATACATTAGGTTATTCCAGTTTATTCCAATACTCATCACAGAATTGTCATTTTTAACTATTTGTTAAAAATGTTTACTGAGTTAAAAAAAAGTTTTGAGAAAACTTTGTATATTTCTAACTGATGATAACAAGCAAAGCCATGCTGGATTATTTCTTCCCACATCCACACTAACGACCTCGCTAATACCTCGATTACAACCACTAGCGACGTCGAACAGGACTCTGCAGGAGATAATGGGCCAGATGCACGAAGCAGTTACGCAAGCACTTACGAACCTATACACTTTTTCTCAATCTTTGGCGGCTTTGTTTACAATTATTAGACAGTTAATGAGCTCCGAAGCACCAGGTGGCTGTTTATAACAATAACAACAGTTGATTGGGAAGTTTTCATGCTTGTAAACGTTTTAATAAATATAACCAAAGCCATCAAAGATTGATGGAAGGATGTACATGTTCATAAGTACTTGCGTAACTGCTTCGTGAATCTGGCCCAAAGTTTGCAGGAAAACCCCACACTATTGCGACACTCAGACAGTAGCGACCACCTTCATCATGAACTCGAAAGAAACTTAAGTCAACGGCAACGACCTCACTATTACGACTTAAGAAGACACTAGCGACCTCCTTAATCATGAACTCTGAAAGAGAGTCGTTCAAGGCGAAAGATCTCGCTATTACGATGCTGCCTTTCCAGCGTTATATTGGCGGAAGACTTTTGTGTGACCGAGCGAGAGTATACACCGAGAAGATTTGTGAAACGACCTAAAAGGTCTTTTTTCACCTTTTGCGTCTGGAGCAAACGACAAAAGATATCAACATATATATTTACGTAAATATCAAAGTGAATATCAAATCCACACTCTCTTGCCAAATTGCTGACGTTTGTCGCAGTAAAAAATAAATATTGAGTATTGTTATTGTCGAGAATGATTGAGTTAATATGCTTTATATTATTGCTTCATATGGGAACTATAACCTATGATTTTTTAATTGGCTGACTGTAACTAATTGCATGGTAATTATCATTACCAGACTAGATGTCATAGAACAAAACTGCATTTCAACCTGAACGACCTTACGGCTACGTCTTGCGTCGTTTGAGAGATTAACGAAATGCAATCTTCCACCGCGTGTCGATTGACGCGCTTGCTAGGTCCTTACTCCATGCAACAGTCATTGCAAGCGGGTGTCGACGTCATGAACGACTTCGACGTTAATGGAAGAGCCAGGTCGACCCGTGCTCTGCGGTTTTGTTAAAAACAAATATAAACCCTTTTATGCCAGTTGTTGATGCATAGGATAAAATCCATCAGTTGTTTTGATTAAATAACCTTTAAAAGCAATGGGTTTTTTTGTGTACCAACAAGATAAAGGGGATAGAAGTGAAAGAGAGGAGAGAGAGGAGAGGTAGTAAAAGAGAGAAGTCGGACAGACAGTGGAAATGAGAAACGGGAGAGGCAGAAAAAGAAAGGAGGAGTGCAATTGGAAGGAATAAGAGGAACAGGCAATGAAAGAGAGAGAAGGGAAAATGCAATGGAAAGAGAATATGCAGTGAAAAGGAAAAGAGGGAGAGGCAGTGAATGGAAAGAGAGGAAAGAGTAGTTAAAGGTAGTTAGGAGAATGCGGTTAATGCAAGAGGCATAAACAATGAAAGAGAAAAGCAGTAGTGGAAAGGAAATCGAAAACGTGTGAAACGGAGAGCGAGAGAAGTGAGGAGGGAGTGAAAGACTTCCTGTAAAAAAGGTAGGAAAGAAAATTCAGAAATATAAGTGTTACAGAGAAAGATCTGCTAAAGTTTAATAATCTATGAAAAATGTATATAGGAGAATCAGTTAAATTGAGAAAAAGAAATACGAGAAGGTGAAAAGAGAGGTAAAGAGTGCAGTGGACGGTAGAAGAGAGAGAGAGAACCAAAGAGAAAATGAGAAAGGGAAATGCAAGAAGGAAATAGCAAATGAGATAAAAAATGGGAAATGGGTTGGAATCAGAGCGAATGAGAAAAAGAAGATATGTGTAAACACCTGAGCAAGGATAATTAGCAATTAAAGGGAACGAAGTGGTTTCATATAAATTCATAAACTCTAATTCATGACATTTTAGAGAGGAAACTAAATAATGCAGAAAATAATGCAATAATGCAGACGGAACAGTAAACCAGACAGACGGGACGGTAAACTGGATACAGTAAACTACAGTGAACAGGAAAGTCTAAACATATAAAAACAAAACAAACAAAAAGTCCACAGAAACCACGCGAGAGGTTTAGTTTGGTGCAACAATGGAAACTCAATATTGGAACACAAAAATTGCCTTGCAAAACATTGGGGAGCGGAATTGATGAGAAAAATTGAGAGGGGAGAGGAGCTATTGTCTGAAAAATATTGAGAAGACAGAGGAGATAGAAAACACAAAGAAAAATCTGTAGTTAAAATTGAGAGAGAGCGAGACAGAAAGTAGAATAGAGGAAGACACATATTCCCAGTCAAATTATATATTCGCTTGATATATTAACAGAGTCAAGGATAGTGTACAGTTCTCAGTTAGCTCAATAATAAACTTGGCAGTTTGGGTTGATGTGCTAGCCCCTCTGCAGTTACTCTACTTCTGTGAGAGTTATACACCAGTACTTTCTATTCCTCTTTGGGAAAGGTTCACACGACTACGTTCTTCTTCCTCTGTAGAGGAGTTTTTCGTGTACTTTTGTTTTTGTTTCCGGCTATAAGAAGCTGTTGAGACACATTTTGTTTAGTCGAGGATGTAAATGGGAATCTGAAGTCACTTCGGCCGTCTCTTCACGTGACGTGTCTTAGCCAGTCAATACGGCCAACAGGTGCATGGTGCTCGATGCTGAAGAAGCAACAGCCTGTTAGCCGGATTGCTTCTCGAGAGTTTGCTTCACGTCCGGCCACAGTGTAGGGAGGTGGTGGTCACTGGGCGTTCTCTGTACTAACCCGAAAGTCGCCAGTCTTGGTACGAAGGATTGCTTATTAATGATTTGTTAGAATTCCTTTGGAAAGCTGTTATTAAAACGCCAGAGAATTGCTAGGGGCGAGTCACCTGCCTCTGTGACTGACTACACCTCGCTCTGAAAGATTTTTCGGAAGCCCTGTACAGGCCTTTTTAGAAGGTAAAGGAGCTATCAGGAGAAGCACCAAGCCATTACGACTATATAGGACGTTTAAGAGGCTTTATTCAGTTGTAATCAAATCGTTGGTTGCTATATTATTGGATTTAGATGTTTCGTGCACCAAGAGTTTTATTTCTACTGTTGGGTAATGTTCAAGCCGTAGTGGACGGACGGTCTCATTGCCAAGACAGGTCCGAAAACGTGGCCAGTTTTGTACTCTAAATAAGAAAGTCAGCGTATCAAGTCCGATAATTGAAGTTAAGGCAGAAGAAGTTTTTTCGATATATTTTCTTGATCCGTATCACAGCATCATTAGAGGATGGACTTCATTGCATCTTTGTGGTATTACTCTGGGATTGGCTTCCCAAGATGAAAACAGAAAGCCTGTTTTGCCTATCTGAGATTCTCTAGGCTTACTACTACCCAGTTTCCAATATGCAACTCCTAATAGTTGATTAGCTTCAGAGTGAACTGATAAATGAGTTGAAAAGAAACTTGCCAAAAGTGTCTATCCTTTGCGAGAATCGAACCCTGCTACG
>NC_091231.1:13590107-13622607 GCF_040958095.1 Procambarus clarkii | reverse complement strand
TATATATATATATATATATATATGTATATATATATATATATATATATATATATATATATATATATATATATATATATATATATACACACTATTACATACGCGTGCATTTTCATGTGTACATGTGTACGCGACCTGATAGCTCAGTGGACAGCGCTATGCGCTCATAATCCTAGGGTCCGGGTTCGATTCTTGGTGATGGCAGAGACAAAATAGGCAGTTTCTTTCACGCTGATGCCCTTGTTACCTCGCAGTAAATAGGTACATGGGAGTTAGACAGCTGTTACATGCAGTTTCCTGGGTGTGTGCGTGTATTCAACTAGTTGTATTCACCTAGTTGTTCTTGCGGGGATTGAGCTCTGCTCTTTCGCCTCTCAACTGTCAATCAATCAACTGTTACTAACTACTATTTTTTTACACACACACACACACACACACACACACACACACATACACACACACACACACACACACACACACACACACACACACACACACACAGCAAGCAGCCCGTAACAGCTGTCTAACTCCCAGGTACCTATTTACTGCTTGGTAACAGGAGCATCAGGGTGAAATCAACTTTTGCCCATTTTTGTTTCTCGCCGGCCTCAGGAATCGAACCCGGGCCACAGGATTACTTGTCCAGTGTGCTATCTACACGTCCACTGGCTCCCTTTGTGTGTGTGTGTGTGTGTGTATACTCACCTATTTGTGCTTGCGGGGGTTGAGCTTTGGCTTTTTGGTCCCGCCTGTCAACTGTCAATCAACTGGTGTACAGATTCCTGAGCCTATTGGGCTCTATCATATCTACATTTAAAACTATGTATGGAGTCAGCCTCCACCACATCACTGCCTAATGCATTCCATCCGTTAACTACTCTGACACTGAAAAAGTTCCTTCTTACGTCCCTGTGGCTCATGTGGGTACTCAGTTTCCACCTGTGTCCCCTGTGTGTGTGTGTGTGTGTGTGTGTGTGTGTGTGTGTGTGTGTGTGTGTGTGTGTGTGTGTGTGTGTGTGTGTGTGTGTGTGTGTGTTTACGAGCGTGTGGTCTGAATAAGACCCATGCAGTCGATATATTAATATAAGTTTGAGTTCTCCTGGGAAATATCGTACGAGTTTCCGCTGTAGTTATGAGACATCGAGTGAAAGAAATCTTCCGTGTCGAGGGAATAACTTTGATATGAGCTAAGCATCAATACATTAGTAAGAAGGATAGTATTTGCATTTATCAGTTCCGTTTGCTCCCTGTTTATTACAGTTCTTGGTTATTTGCTACCACATTCTACTTCTCTGATTCTCTCTCATTTGTTTCTTTCAACCCTTTATATATCTCCTCTTCCTGTCCCTTTCTCCTTTCCCTCTTGTCTTCCCTTCTGTGTGTCTCCCTTCCATCCCACTCCCTCTCCCATTAACTGTTTGGCTTCAGCTCCCCACCACCATCACTGCTAGTAAAACGTCCAATAATACCCGGTTGTGTTCTGAACCTCGCACTCTGGCTAGCAACGCGGGCTGGAAGCTGTATTTACTCCAGAGCCGATGGAAGAGAGAGGAAGAGGCAAGCGAAAGAAAGGAGGAGGGTAAAGCCTGTGAAAGAGAGGGAGAAGGGGACTGGGAAGATATAAAGGAGCTAGAGGCAATAGCGATGAAAGGATCAAAGGTAGACATTAGAGGGAGTGTATTTAATGCTGAATCACATAGATTTAGAAGAAAACAATTAGAAACTTAATCACAGATTTAGAAACTCCAAATACTCCCTCACGGATAAGAGGAAAAGTAGTTTTTTTAATTCTTTAGATATTTCGTGGAAATTTTTGTTTTGGGGAACTAGGTTATCATATGCTGGTTTGTGTAAAATAACCATCTTCGGTTATCGCAAAGTAACGGTAAACAGTATATCAGGGAGATCTTCAAGCGTAAACACACACAGTTCATCCACAGTTGGTATACAGTGATATATTCATAACTCTACACTGAGATACTCATTTAGAGTTGAATAATTATTACACTACCGTGAGTTATATATAACTACCGTGTCCGTATATATAACCGGTTTTAGGATCAGAAAAGAGCTACATATTAGGCTGAAAAGGATAACATCAACATGAAGGTTCAAATCCCCCAGGCAAATGTTGAAGATAGTTACGCATTATATATTCAAGAAGCTAACATGCAACACTTTCTGCACACCAGAAGAATAATGGTAGTTGAGATACATGGTGGTAATTTTGCGAGCAGAAGAAGAGAATTTTAAATTGACCCAAAAGCAAAGCCGAAAAAGTAAGAGAATTTATTAACATTACTCGTCCACACAAGCGCTTGTTCTATATTCACATCAGAATTCAAAAACTCCTTAATCACTGTCAACAAGAGAATTCTCTGTTTTTTTTTAATTGAAGTAAGAGTGCCTCACCGATATTCTGAAACACGAAATAGAAGAAGTCTGTTTTTTTTACCCAGGGATGAAATCATAGCCCAAGCACTGAGAGAAAACATTCCTTAGGGCCGCAGGGAGTACCTCCCTCACAGGTCAGGGTCCCCCCAAACCAGGAACCTCTCGTCCTCCGGGAGTCAGAGGTTTACAAAGCTATCATTTCATTTCCCCCGGGCTCCTCAGGAAGCTACACAGGGGTAAGACCTCAACATGTGAAGGAAATGGTGAACCCTGTTCTTGGCCCAGCTGCAGAGGCGCTCCTGGCAGAAATCACAACGTTTGTCAACAACTGCTTCGCCGGGTTAATCCCTGAGGAAATCAAATAATTTTTCTTTGGTGCATCCCTATGTGCCCTGAAATAGAAGGGTGGAGGGATCAGACCCATTGCCGTCGGTAATACCCTTCGCCGCCTAGTTGCAAGGGCTGCTGTCAGAAGTATCCGAATGGAAGCAACCACCATGCTGCAACCCAACCAGCTGGGGTTTGGAGTCCCCCAAGGCTGTGAAGCAGCGGCCCCATGCAGCACGAGTCTACATTAGTTCTCTTACTGAAGACCAGGCAGTAGTAATATTAGATTTCAAAAACGCTTTCAATTCAGTCAAAAGGGAAGTAGTCCTCACCGCAGTCCAGGAACATTGCCCAAGCATTCTCCCGTTTGTGTCAGCAGGCTACAGCAAAGACTCAACCCCTCCTGTTTGTCGAACTCGATGTCACCTCAGCAGAGGGAATTCAACAGAGAGACCCCCTTCCACCCTTCCTCTTTTGCATAGCGGTTCGATGAATCACAACCAGACTGTCCAGTGAGCTCAACATCTGGTTCCTGGATGATGGCACTCTGGCAGGCACACAAGACTCCCTGCTGGAAGACCTACAGCTGGTGAAGACACGGGGGAAGTCCATGGGTCTCGTTCTTAACCCCTCCAAGTGCGAAATTATTGCAACCAGTGAAGTAATCATTAATGCAGTGAGATCAGTTTAACAGAAGCCTCAGTCATTAAACCCACCGACAACACACTACTTGGAGCACCTCTGGGCCACATGCCATTGCTGCAGACCTTGGCGAAAAGTTTAAAGACCTAAAGAGACTAAACCCACTTTTGGCAACCCACTACTAAGTCAGTATGATGAGCTCCTCAGGTCACTATTCAGGAAGGCGCTCAACCTAGATGTAGATGACAGTCAGTGGGACCAAGCAACACTACCAGTGAGATTTGGGGGAATAGGCATAAGAAAGGCAACTGAGGTAGCACTTCCAGCATTCTTATCCTCATGTACAGCAGCCAACGAATTGGTAGGGCAGATCCTACCAGAGCGTATGAGAGACACAGTGGAAACTCACCATCAAAAGTTCATCGAAGCAATCAGTCAATGAGAAACCATTGTACACCCTCTACCCCGACCACAAGCCTCAAAAGACCACAAGCAGGCTCATTGGGAGAGCCTCATAATGGAAAAGACTGTCACAACAATGCTTGAAAACGCAGATGCTGAAAATAAAGCCCGCCTCCTAGCGGTAACAACACCATATGCTGGGGATTTTTTATTTGCTGTGCCCAATGCAGCCCTGGGAACTCGCCTCAATCACGACGCTCAAGGCATTGGAATTGCTCTTCGCCTTGCCGCCCTCATCCTCACCGAACATAGGTGCATTTATGGAATTGCGATGGCAGACCAATATGATCTGTCATCGCAGACCATATTAGTCTGGGATGCGATATTATATTATATTACCACAGCACACGCGAAGGGGGCGGGTGGCTTCTTTCAGGGAATCGCAGAAAATCATCATATATAGAGGTCTGGCACACTGCTACAGCTTTGTTCCTATCGGCTCGGAGACCCTCGGTTCGTGGGGGAAAAGTGCATTGAAGTTCCTAAAGGAATTGAGGGACAAATTGATCGGCACTACAAAAGACCAGAGAGCGAAAAGTTTCTTGTTCCAGCGCCTCAGTGTTGCGATTCAGAGGGGAAATGCCTGTTGAATCTTGGGCACGAGTCCAACTTCGGAGGAGTTTGAAGAAGTGTTTGACTTGCAACAATGATCGAATCTGTCCCTGACATTTATCAGTTGGCGTTTTTTTTAATTTTACTTGTATTGGTTGTATATGTGTTAAGGCTACATTTTGTAATCATGTAATCTTGTACAATAAATCTCCCTATATATAAAAATATATAAGGGGGTGGAAGGAGAAGATGATATGTGCCAATGCACGAGAGAGCCCAACAAGGCTCTCCCGGGTGCTGCATATCGTCTTCTTCGAGGCTCAAGGGGTCCCTACAGATAACCAGAGGTGTACCCTATATATATATATATATATATATATATATATATATATATATATATATATATATATATATATATATATATATATATATATATAGATATATATATATATATATATATATATATATGTATATATATATATATATATATATATATATATATATATATATATATAATATATATATATATATATATATATATATATAATCATATTATGTAATATACGTATATTATATATAATAGTATACTATAGCACCTTTTTTTAATCTTATTACCTATTCCCTATTCGTCTTGGTCTTGACGCTCTAAGAAGCAAATGTGCACAAAATGTTGTTAAGAATAAGGAGGCGCAGACCGCCGTGTTCATCCACCACCACTTTCTCGAGTCTGTGTGCATTTAAACATGTTTTTACGTTCGTAACTTGCACTTGCAATGTATGTTGTTGCTTTCCCTTCGTTAAAAATGTAGTCAAGGTCTGCACTATTCCCGGCACCTCATCGTGCAGTCCATGCCTGGCCCCATCTTCACACACCCGACGCATGATAACACAGTCCAAGCCAGGCCCCATCTTCACACACCCGACGCATGATAACACAGTCCAAGTCAGGCCCCATCTTCACACACCCGACGCATGATAACACAGACCAAGCCTGGCCCCATCTTCACACATCCGACGCATGATACCAGAGTTCAAACCAGGCCCCATCTTCACATCCTACGTATCATCGTAGAGTGCAGAGCTTCCCATCACCTCCAGCTCCCAAGCATGATATAACCATTCGCTTATACTAGCAGATTTCGCTATTCCAGCGGATTATCGGTTAGCAGGTGACCCCGCATCCCTCTCCCCTCATCGCTACAACTTAGCGACAGACTAACATGCACAGTTTCTCGGAAAAATGCGTTTCCAAGTTTGTTTACAAACTTGCATGACAATATCAACATAACAGAGGTGGAGACGTAGATGCACAGAAGATAGAGTTACGCCCCCTCACACACACACACACACACACACACACACACACACACACACACACACACACACACACACACACACACACACACACACACACACACGGGGGTCCGAGGTTCAAGTCTCCTAGTGCCCCGGTTAATGGAGTTGCACAGAGTTGCACAGAGTTGCACAACAGTGCAGCGATTGCAACCGGCGCACCATAACCATTTCGATGGTGAACCACAGTGCTTGTTTTGTTGCAATATTGTGTGTGTGTGTGTGTGTGTGTGTGTGTGTGTGTGTGTGGGGTGAGAGGAGGTGGTTGACCCGACAGTCGTTTAGGACCTGGTAACTACACATGCTCCTGTAAAAGATCTAGCTCTTTTACATCCTGTAAAAGAGCTGGTGTGTTGAGTCGACCCTCTCTTGAATGGGTGTAGCATACATAGGTATGTATGTAATGTATGTAATGTATGTATGTATGGTAGGTGTAAAAAACATAGGTAATGTTTTTTTCCACCGGTTCCTTCCCGTTGTATAAAATTTCGTTTGCTGTATAGTTCACTGAAACACTCATCAGTACTAAATGTTTCAGTACTAAATGTTCATTCCAAACAAGAATTTTCTCAAATATAAATTAATATTATAACATATTAGCATATTGTGCATGTATAGGCATAGGTTAGGTTAGGTTAGGTATTTAGGTTCGGTTGGCGATTATTTGCATTTGTAGTACGTGGGTGAAGCATTTATAGCGATGTGGTTCGAACAAAACTCGTCAGTGCAGCACTTGTTCCGGAAGTGTTCGAACGAAATCAGTTGTGAGTCGTGTGTTAACCGCTTTTCATTCAAAAACAGGGGGTTTGGCGGGTGGATGGAATCACTTTTGGATCTTTGTTTGGAGGACGGGCTGCCTGCAGAGTCATTGTGGACGCTCCTGAAGCCGCGTTAATTGCCACCCGTTGTTGAGAGCATTCATGTGATTCCGTTGCCATCTTTACTGATATATGGTACCCCGCCGTCCCATCCCAAATCCTTATCCTGATCCCTTCCAAGTGCTATAGAGTCGTAATGGCTTGGTGCGTTCTCCTGATAATAATAATTCCGTTATCTCCAGCTTCCGTTATCTCCTGCTTTCGTTATCTCCAGCTTTCGTTATCTCCTGCTTCCGTTATCTCCAGCATTCGTTATCTCCAGCTTTCGTTAACTCCAAAATTTGCCACAGTCCATGGCGAGTAACTGAACCTCGCCACAGTGAGATTCCACTGGACAGAGCGAGGTTCCACTAGCCAGAGCGAGGTTCCACTGGCCAGAGTGAGGTTCCACTGGCCAGAGTGAGGTTCCACTGGCCAGAGTGAGGTTCCACTGGCCAGAGTGAGGTTCCACTGGCCAGAGCGAGGTTCCACTGGCCAGAGTGAGGTTCCACTGGCCAGAGCAAGGTTCCACTGGCCAAAGTGAGGTTCCACTGGCCAGAGTGAGGTTCCACTGGCCAGAGCGAGGTTCCACTGGCCAAAGTGAGGTTCCACTGGCCAGAGCGAGGTTCCACTGGCCACAGTGAGGTTCCACTGGCCAGAGCGAGGTTCCACTGGCCAAAGTGAGGTTCCACTGGCCAGAACGAGGTTCCACTGGCCAAAGTGAGGTTCCACTGGCCAGAGCCCCTCTTCGAGTATCGTAAACACCGTCCTTACATAGAGGAAATAACATTACATAACTACCTCTACATGTCGGTCACGCCTCTCTCCCTTAAACCAAGCCTCTTCTTCTCCCTTTGTATATCTCCTTCCCATCCCTGCACACACATACCTCCCTCTCTCTTTCCTTTCCATCAGACATCACTGTCTTCCATATCTTTGAGATGTCTCTCCCTCATTCCCTCTCTCCCTTTCCCTACTCTCCCTTATTCCCTCTCTTCTCTCTTCTCATTTCCTCCCTTCCAACTCTATCCCTCCCTCTCTCTCCACATTCTTTCTCTCACTCATTTACTCTCTCTCTCTCACTCTCTCTCCCTCATTTCTTCCCTCTCTCTCCCTCATTTCCACGCTTTCTTTCCCTCGTTTTCTCCCCTCCTCTTCGCCTAACCACTTGAGCTGGACGGTAGAGCGACGGTCTCGCTTCACGCAGGTCGGCGTTCAATCCCCGACCGTTTACAAGTGGTTGGGCACCATTCCTTTTCCCCCGTCCCATCCCAAATCCTTATCCTGACCCCCTTCCCAATGCTACATAGTCGTGGTGGCTTGGCGCTTTCTCCTGATAGTTCCTTTCCTTTCCCCTCCTCTGCCTCACGCCTACCCTCCTTCCTTCTCTACCAGGTCTTTCTCTACCAGGTCTTTATCTACCAGGTCTTTATCTACCAGGAACTTTGTTTCCTAATTGAAAACTTTGGCACAGAAATAAAAGTATCCTATTATTTGTTGCTATCTCGGACACACCAATATTCACGAACTATCTTTCTTTCGCTGATAGCATGATGCACCAAGCGATCAACCACACTACCACGGGGTCGAAGAAGTTACAGTATTAACAGCATTAACCTAAAATATATTCTAGTATATTTTCCTTCCTATATATTGTTTATCCCAATCAGTTTCTCTCTCTCGTCTCTGTCGTTTCCACCTCCCCCTGTTTAGTTCTATATTTCACTAAGCCTCTGATTTAGTAGTCTTTATCCAGTGATTTATTCCTTCATTATTCTTGTAAACAGCAGTTAAGGCAGTTTACTACATGCATTAGGCACTCTACTGGCCGGATAAAGTCCATTCATTGCATTAGGCGAGTATTACCGAGACCAAATCCAATATAGAGACTGCGACTGTTGGTTACCATAAATGTAGTGCGGCCTTAATTCTTCAAGTTATTTAGACCAGCGAAGAGGTTAAGGGCAGCTAGGGGAAGGGGGGTAAAGAGTGGACGAGAGACACGCTATATATATATATATATATATATATATATATATATATATATATATATATATATATATATATATATATATATATATATATATATATGTATATATTTGCCCGAAACGCATTGCGTAATAGTGGCTTTAGGCATTGTATGTACTAGCTCTATCTATATATCAATCCATTAATGTAACATCACTTGTATGTATGTACCTTACCTGAATAAACATATTTATTATTTCTTATTTATTTATATACACGCATGAGAGAGAGATAGATAGAGTGGGAGAGAGACTCAAAGAGATACAGAAATCAGAATATTTTCATGACGCCAACAAAAGTTTAAAAGGCCAACCAGTGAGTCAAAGACAGAAGTGAGAACAGAGGGCAATGATGCGATGAGGAACGTACGAGTGGTAAATGAGACACACGCACACATACGAACACACACATGGTGACAGAGAGGTACAACCCAAAGGACTGAATTCTCTGCCATGAACATTCCGAAAACAAGGTTGATTATTTGATGGTCACTGAAAAGGCAGTAACCATGAGAAAAAGAGACGTCACTGTATCTCCTGCTTTGGGTCTGGACAATAAGGAAGCCCATTGAGAAATAATGTTTGGACACTATAAAGAAATACTTCCAAATACAACGCAAAATACTGACAGTAAAGGGGGATTGCTAATGATGAATTACCAACTCTACACATACTCTTGTCAGTGAACAAAGCTGAAAGGATATAAACTAAGAGATATAAAATGTTTTTGTCTCTATCACCCATTCCCATCTCCAGAGAATCACAAAAACATATTATTTTTTTCCTCTCCTTGTTCTACCTGACCTGAGTCGCAAAGAATACAAATATTTTTTTACCTGCATTCTCAGCAATTTTCGAAGCACCCATGACCTTGTTCATCTTACCTCAGTCTTCAATAGCTTTATCCTTATAGCAATCGTATTCGAAGGCACTGAATGAGTTATTATATTCATATGCTGCCTATTTTTATCATTTTTTCTTGTCTTAATCTCGAGACTTTTTTTTTGTTTAATTAAGTTCCAATTTTAGCCCTTTTCTCTTTCAACTTGTTGTTGATCTGGGAGTTTTAGATTCTACTCCTTGAGAAGCTGCGCTTTCCTTCTTCGACGAATTTAGTTCAGCATTTAATTAAGGCACATTTGTAGAGGTTACGTAAGACAAGACATTTACTACATTTAAAAATGCAATAGTTTAGCTTAACTAAAAATGTACGAGTCGAAACATACCAGCCTAATCGAGGTGAGTAACTTCTATCGTGGGTACCCATCTATCAAGGCTGATGTCCAGAGATCGTCAGTGAGTCGAAATAGCTTTAATCTTTACTAGTACGTCGTATTCTTATTGGTTTGATGCAAAAACAACTCGAGGTAACGAGCAAGAGAACCAGGTTGAGTGACACACGTCCACTCGTGATTATTGTTAATAGTGAGAGATTAACATTCTTCACGATTAATGAACTTATTAACTAACGTACAATGTATGAGCTTATGATTAATTATATAGTCGACGTATGTTCTTTCGGCCTTGAAGAACAGACGGACAAAGAACGTGTTCTCTGGAGAGGATATTATGGTTCCCTCAGCCAACGACACCCTTCGCATATGTGGGGGTCGTTTGCTCATCCTGATGAATTAGTCTGAACAATGTCTTTGTCAGTAATTAGTCCTTCGCAGGGAGAGGCAGTATCCTCCCTGAGGATGATAAATGATATCTTGGGAGAAAGACGTGTTGGTTTAGATAATTGTGTTGAGTACCATTTAATGATTACTGATGCAATGCGGGATTTGGATTATGATTTCAATGTTAAACCCATGTAAGAAATTTTATGGATTAAAGTTCGTCTTAAAGTAGCAAAAGAAGTGATGTAAATTTTGTAAATCTAATGAGACAAATCCCTTTAAATCAAGCTGTAAACACAGCTGTTGGAAACAGATTAAGCGTGAGACTTCAACAGATCTAGAGAAGGAATTTTAATTAGTAGTTAGCTTATCCCTGTAATTTCTTATGCATTTCACGCAGTCTGTCCTCGTAACTCATTCCTCTTAGTTCTGGGACTAGTCTAATGGCGTACCTCGGAACTTTTTCAAGCTTCGTCTTGTGCTTGACAAGGTACTTGACAAGGTGTGTGTGTATGTGTGTGTGTGTGTGTGTGTGTGTGTGTATGTGTGTATGTGTGTGTGTGTGTGTGTGTGTGTGTGTGTGTGTGTGTGTGTGTGTGTGTGTGTGTGTGTGTGTTTGTGTGTGTGTGTGTGTGTGTGTGTATGTATGTGTGTGTGTGTGTGTGTGTGTGTGTGTGTGTGTGTGTGTGTGTGTGTGTGTGTGTGTGTGTGTGTGTGTGTGTGTGTGTGTTTCAGTCAGGCATATTGTTCACAATTTTTTTTTAATAATTTAGAGGAATGAGAGCTTCTGTTTCCCCGCTCAAAATAAATTTATGTAAATAATTTGCACCAGCTATTATACAAATAATTTAGCACTAACAATTGTGCTTGTCATGTATAATAACTTCACTTCCCCATTCGATCATTTGATTATTTAAATAAACCCACTTTTTGCCTCTTCGTAAATAATAATTCGAAGCACCATTGCAAATAATAACCAGAGAATGCGAATCAGCGTTCTTTCCTCATAATAGTCAGTATAAATATATAGCTCATTGAAGGGATATAAGGACAATGATCTGAGATATGAGTACGGACGGATGGAACACTGCCTAATCACTTGGACCATCGGAAATCGAACGCAGACCGGTGAGAATAGTCCTTCGCTCTGCCGACCAGTCCAAGTGGTTGAATATACAAGTATAATGATCATAATTGTATTTGACAAAGGTCAAATCAGAGTTTGAAGTAAACAAAAGACATTTGTATACTCTGAAGGTATAAGTAATTAAAAATTAATAACACTGAAACTATTTTCTCTTAATCTTATTTATCTTGTCTACGGGAAGTAAGTCTTCAAGAAAGCGTTCCGAGAAATGATTGACAAAGGAAGTCGAGGAAACATTGATGTCTCGATTGTTCTTGCAAACTATGATCAGCTTCTGAAAATTTTTTGTTGCTCTTAACAATGTCAATTACAGTATTTCCAAGAACGAAATCATTAGCTCGAAAATTAGTTCTCAGAATCTGCTTTGTGAATTTTTATTTTTCCAGCACGTACGCGTACCTGAACTCGGGGGCTCGAACTTGGTAAATGTGTAAGTTTACTGATGTTTTAAGTCATACTTGAATATCTCATTAGTCAGTCTTTAGTGTACTTCATATAATTGTTGTCGCCAACACCTGGACTCTCAATGCATCTCGAGACTTGTAAACCACAGTCACAATTATGATGAGGTAAAATGCTCTCCATTGTGTGATGTGTGGCTGTGACAATTATCATATGTAGTGAATATTGGCGATTCTCTCTCTCTCTCTCTCTCTCTCTCTCTCTCTCTCTCTCTCTCTCTCTCTCTCTCTCTCTCTCTCTCTCTCTCTCTCTCTCACTCTCACTCTCTCTCTCTCTCTCTCTCCCTCTCTCCCTCTCTCTCTCTCTCTCTCTCTCTCTCTCTCTCTCTCTCTCTCTATATATATATATATATATATATATATATATATATATATATATATATATATATATATATATATATATATATATATATATATATATATTATATGTAAACCTTCGTACAATATATGTAGACCTTCGTACATATATTGACGTTTTGGAGAATTAGCTATTAAGTTAAAAAATAGTACTAATAACTTTATTGTCCGAAAAATATGTCTAATAAACAAACCTAACTATTCCTAGGCCTAGAATAAAACACATACGTACTCTCTTAGGCCTCAGATTGCGTGTATTAGGCCTAGGAAGTTTAAGATAGGTTAAGTTTCCTTTGCAATATTCAATACAAAATCATTGCCGGTTTGTCCAAATTCCATAGTATCGATTTCTACTAACTAAATAGGCCTTTACGTCAAAATATGTCCTATGATCCTCATCGTCACTATAAATACTACTTAAACAGGAGGATGGGCTGATATATCATATATATGTTAGGCAAAGTTGTAATGAGTAACTTTCTAGGTAATTTTTCCTTGATTCCGCGCTATGAAACATTCTAGATCCACTCTAGGTTATCGTACTGCCCGAAGGTACACTCTAGGTTATCGTACTGCCCGAAGGTACACTCTAGGTTATCATACTGCCCGAAGATCCACTCTAGGTTATCGTACTGCCCGAAAACCCACTCTAGGTTATCGTACTACCCGAAGATCCACTCTAGGTTATCGTACTACCCGAAGGTACACTCTAGGTTATCGTATTACCCGAAGATCCACTCTAGGTTATCATACTGCCCGAAGATCCACTCTAGGTTATCGTACTGCCCGAAGATCCACTCTAGGTTATCGTACTACCCGAAGATCCACTCACTAGAGTACTAAGGTCGACTGTATAATTCCTTTCCTTAACGAAAAATTCCTGGTTGCACCAAATAATTCCAATGAATTTGTATAATAATTTGCTTGGACTTGGCCGGTAGAGCGACGGTCTCGCTTCATGCAGGTTGGCGTTCAATCCCCGACCGTCCTAGTGGTTGGGCACCATTCCTCTCCCATCCCGTCCCATCCCAAATCCTCTTCCTGATCCCTTTCCAAGTGCTACATAGTCGTAATTACTTGTCGTTTTCCCCTGATAATTTCCTTCCCTTCACTATAATTCTCGCTTCACCATTATTCCAAGCCTCACAATAACTGAAGCTTCACAGTAATTATATCTTAACTATGATTTCCAGTTAAATTATAATTACCATGGTACTTTACAATTCCTTTTAGTGTATATAATTATTTAACTTCTTTCATCACTTCCATCTCGTACGTTTTCATCTCCCCCTTGCTAATTTCCTTCTGTATCAATCCCCTCTCCTCTGTTCCCTTTATCCAGTCCTAATTCCCCTTTCCTCTTTTCTCCTATATCTCTCTCTCTCCCCTTACCATTATCTCCCTCTCTCCCTCTCTCTCTCTCTCTCTCTCTCTCTCTCTCTCTCTCTCTCTCTCTCTCTCTCTCTCTCTCTCTCTCTCTCTCTCTCTCTCTCTCTCTCTCTCTCTCGTTGATCCCCCACTGCACCTTCCTTCAGTTCGTTTGTTTCCCCCTCCAGTTCTCCTCCGTTACTCTGATTCCCGCTCCTCTTCCTTCTTAGTCAATCTTCCTCCCTTCTTGTTACTCTTTTCCCCCTTATTCGGCCACCATTGTGTTCTTTCCCCTCTCCCTATCCGGCTTCCCCTCTCCCTATCCGGCTAACCATCCATATCCCCGATCGACTTGAGAATGGTTCAGGACGGACCGAAACGTCGTTGTCCCTTTCACTTTCTAGTGTTTTCCTTGCCTATTCCCCACATCATCAATTTCCTCTTACTCCTCTTTCTTTCAACACCTCCTCCGCCACCCCCTTTCCCTAAGTTTCCCTCCACGCCCTCCCCTACGCTTCCTCCCCACTAACCAATCTAGTTAGGCTTTTATTTAGATTTTCCAATTGTAATGGCAGCGTCCAAGCTCGAAAAATCTCGAAAATTTTCACTTGGAAATAAGTTTTTGACGAGTTAAATAATCAGTAGCGAATATTAGCAATTCACAGTCAGCCAGTGAATGTTATTGAGTCGAAGGCTGGAAAATGTGTCGAGAAAAACTTTATAATTAGCAATTTAAAGAGGAGGAGAAGGAGAAGGAAGAAATGGTGAAAGCAGGAAAAGGTCGAGAAGATAAGAATAATTAAGAAAATTTAGGAAGAGGAGGATAGAGAAAAATCTGGGAAAAATATATGACAAAGTGTTAAGTGAGAGGAACACAAATGAACAGGTGTTCGTTTGTTTCGTAAGAGAGGAACACGAGCAGATTGGAAAGATATTGTTGTCGTGATGCTTGAATGAACAACACTGGAGATAAGTGTGGCTGTAAAGATAACTGACCTTACATAGTACTTACCAAGTTTTACCTGTGGAAATTGATGACTGAAGTGCAGAAGCGGCGATATTTATATATATATATATATATATATATATATATATATATATATATATATATATATATATATATATATATATATATATATATTGTGTCTAGGTAAAAGTGTGCATATATACATATGTATATATTCACTCGACACGAAGAGTTGAAAGCAAAACAAAATGTTTTTGAGTGCCATCACAGTGCCTCAGAAATTTCAGAGTGTAATCTTCACGCTGTTGTGAATTCAGTTTGCATTGAGAGGGGGCCGGAAAATGGACAGAAGAACAATGCTACCGCGACCAAAGCAAGAACGGGAATAACAGGTACAAATTGGATTGTGGCTGCCAGCTATGATATTTCCGAACTCCGTGTAGGTTCAATAGAAAATGTTAGCTAGGCTGTATACGGCGTTTTATATATTGTCTTCTACCAACGGAGTCCTGTTGTTATGAAAAGTTTTGTTCGTGGAAATGGCTAAAGAAAAAGAATGTTGTGCGCTTTAAATTGTATTTATTATGAATTTTAGAAGTCTATTTATATATATTAGCTCGCCATGCACTGTTGCATGCAACATTCATAATTTCTAGATATTACCTGTAGATGGCAGTGTTAAAGACTAATATTAGTATTTGCAATAGAAATTTACAGTTACAAAAATATAATTTTAAGAGTTTCGAGTAACTGACATGTATTAAAAAACATCATTAACTATTTATTGTGTGTCAATAAACGATTTACATAATTTAGGATTGGTTTTGTTAAGACTTTTTTAATTAAAAGTATAATTGGTCAAAGCTGTTATAGGACAGGCTGCGTGCGGCTTCGTCCAACAGCTTGGTAAACCAGACCACCAACCAAGAAGCCTCGTCAGAGACCGAGCCGCTGGGATGTTGATCCCCGGAACCAACGACAGGTAGACAACAGATAAAAAAACAAGTAGTATTTTTACATTTGTGTGTATTATGAACTGATGGCGGGTTTCGAACCATTTCACTCCCTTGCCGACACTTAGACCTATGTCTCACCACACATCACTTAATAATGACGGCGTCTCTAACGGGGTCTCGCTCTCCAGCAAGAACAGCAGAGTTTTACCCACCGCATAACCCGGTGTTTGCTTGGCCTTGTTGTTGCTGTTATAGATTCAGCTACTCTGAACAAGTTCCAAGTTTCACGGGCTATGGTGAGCCCGTAAATTACCTGGCACAGGAGCGGGGGCAAGTAGCACGGGCTATGATGAGCCCGTAAATTACCTGGCACAGGAGCGAGGGCAAGTAGCACGGGCTATGGTGAGCCCGTAGTGGACTTACCTGGTACAGGAGCGGGGCAAGTAGCGCGGGCTATGGTGAGCCCGTAAATTACCTGGCACAGGAGCGGGGGCAAGTAGCACGGGCTATGGTGAGCCCGTAACTTACCTGGCACAGGAGCGGGGGCAAGTAGCACGGGCTATGGTGAGCCCGTAAATTACCTGGCACAGGAGCGGGGGCAAGTAGCATGGGCTATGGTGAGCCCGTAAATTACCTGGCACAGGAGCGGGGGCAAGTAGCACGGGCTATGGTGAGCCCGTAACTTACCTGGCACAGGAGCGGGGGCAAGTAGCACGGGCTATGGTGAGCCCGTAAATTACCTGGCACAGGAGCGGGGGCAAGTAGCACGGGCTATGATGAGCCCGTAAATTACCTTGCACAGGAGCGGGGGCAAGTAGCACGGGCTATGGTGAGCCCGTAACTTACCTGGCACAGGAGCGGGGGCAAGTAGCACGGGCTATGGTGAGCCCGTAAATTACCTGGCACAGGAGCGGGGGCAAGTAGCACGGGCTATGATGAGCCCGTAAATTACCTGGCACAGGAGCGGGGGCAAGTAGCACGGGCTATGGTGAGCCCGTAACTTACCTGGCACAGGAGCGGGGGCAAGTAGCACGGGCTGTGATGAGCCCGTAAATTACCTGGCACAGGAGCGAGGGCAAGTAGCACGGGCTATGGTGAGCCCGTAGTGGACTTACCTGGCACATGAGCAGTGCTGTGTCCCGTCTGCTTGGCCCCTCACCTTTACCCTATATTTTGCTGGCCTCACCACCTCACCCTATACTCGCTCGATCCTTTCACATGTGTATTTAACCCAAGGTTTTACCTTTTGTACCTTACGGGCTATTCATGCCTATGCCACCTTTCGGGTGGCTTAATTTTCATCGACCAATCTCTTGTATTCATTATTTTCCTCGAAGATCTACGGGCTCACTATAGCCCGTGCTACTTGGAACGTCTTGTTCCAGATAGCGAATCTTTAACAACAACAACAACATCCTGAAGATGTTTCTGAGAGAAAAAAACGTTGTAGCAAATATGTCCTTTAATAATATATTACTATAGTTTCTTTACCATGAATTTTGGTAACTTGAGCATCATCTTAATTCTGATACTAAGAAAAAGGAAACAAAGAAAGCTTTCACTATAGGATCAACAACGCCAGTAGTGCGGTCATAGTTAACCAAATATGTTGAGTGGAACGCCTGCTAAGTATAGAAATATATAATATATAAGTATACAAATATATATAAATTTACTTCAGGGTAGACCTTGCGGTATCTCCATAAAACTCCGTTATAGTATTTTCTAAAGCTTGTAATTTTACTTTCTATTTTACTTTCTATTTCTATTTCAACTTTCTATTTCTTACCGTCACTAGTCTTATTCAGATCGCAAGAGAGAGCCATTAAACATTTTCTTTAGAACATCGTCTTAATTCTCCCCCGCCTCCTTGGCAAGCTTCCCCTGATAAGTTCTCTGGACTTCTTAGATCATTCATTTTAACCCGAAATGGCTGCTTTCTCGTGTGGCCAGTTCTGGCACTGTCCTCCCTTGGCATTGCTTATCTTATATAACTCGCCAACAGGAAAAGTTTTGAGGCAGACTTAAAACTTCACTTTTATTTCCTTCCTTTCCTATCACCCCTAACTCCCCCCGCCCTCCCCCCTCCGTATCCCCCCCCACCTCTGTATCAACAATGAACTAATTCAACAAATTCTGTATAAATAAATTTTTTTACACGAGATTTATTCGTCAAATTTTGTTATTAATCAGCTTGTTGATTCAGTTAAAACTGGGAACATCGAGCCTATTTGCTGCCCGTCCTCGACATTCGTTGTCATTAATAATGCAAGGTATATTAGTTCACCATGTCTCCCACAGTGACGTTGTTCATAATGCCTCCCATAGTTAGGAAACTGGCCACTGTGAAACAGTGGTTCATAACACTTATATGGCCAACCAAAGGGTTAACACCGGTGCGAGAACTCCCATGCTAAAATAAAAATTTAACCTATAAATTTGGTTGATGTGTAGTCTTTAAAAAATTCAACTTTTAATTAAATTATCGTTAAATTTGCGATAAATTATTCTACAATGATAAAAAGCCTTTTATGGATTAAGTTGATCTTAAAATTAAAGCTGTAAAGTCTTCTTTACAACACTTGAAAGCATTATACTGCATGATATATTTAATACACTACTAATGATTTAATTTTAGTTTGAGGCGTATTTTAATGTTTGTCTTCGCGTGCAGAATAATACCTTCTCTTCACTAATGAATTTATTTATCATTAAAATAAACAAAAACTAACAATAATACGGGGTGTTTCTTCTCAAAATAACACACAAGAGACTGGACGTACACCCTCTGTCGTACGATACAACACAATACTCCTTACTGCAACACACAGAGATCTTAACACAGGGCGGAAGATCCGGCCTCTGTATGTCAATAGTAACAAATAACTGGGCAATATACGGTGTGAGTTATGACCCCCCACGAGACCACTATTGACAGCTCTGTTGCATGTTATTTATTAGCCGTTATGGAATTATGACTTCTTGGCCAACAAGGTCACTCTGCTAAGTCATTCTCTGTGGAGGCCGCGGTCGGGGAATATTTGCGTAATATATATAAATATATGGCATTTGCATATATCAATTTATGCATAATAGCTTAGTTTTAATTGGCTGGTTAGGAATAAGGTGGTTATCTTATATACACATTTCTTCTCACATTAATTTATTTCTCTTCATCGCACACTAGGACTCTAGAAACTGGGGTTACGCTATTAATAATTCTCCGAAATTTTTTTCAATGAATACTGTTAATACCTGAATATCGCTCCAAACCTTTTCTCTGACTAAAAGTCATTTGATATGGAGATTGCACTTTTGCAAGAGCATATTTAATAATAAAAATAATCCAAGAAAAATTACTTATAATACAGAAAAATTGAGGTAATTTCCACATTTTCACATATTGCAACCAATTATTTTCCGTTTTCATAACACTCATAACCTCATAACCCTGTGAGGTTATGAGTCACTCACATTTAAGGACTTACTGTACTAACTTCCAGTTGCTATAGATTTGACCTTATCCTATTGGGATCGTTTCATATTGCTAAAATGAAAACCCAAGTTGAAGATCTTAGTCCTCGACTTCATTGTTTACAGATTATATTAGTGTTCTACAAACATGGTTTAGTGTATTTTATCTTCTGGTTCATTTAAAGTGTCGTAGTCGTTTAACTTGTTGATTTTTAGAAACCTGTGAATACACACACACACACACACACACACACACACACACACACACACACACACACACACACACACACACACACACACACACACACACACACACAACATACACACACACACACACACACACACACACACACACACACACACACACACACACACACACACACACACACACACACACACACACATACACACACACACACACACACACACACACACACACACAACATACACACACACACACACACACACACACACACACACATACACACACACACACACACACACACACACACACACACACACACACACACACACACACATACACACACACACACACACACACACACACACACACATACACACATTTATATAATATTAGTGTAAAAATTGCAATAAAAAAACTGGTAATACCAATTCAATCGTATGACTCGTCGGGAATTTGAATTAGGACCTCCAAAATAAATTAATTAATATCAGTGTCATATATATATATATATCCTAGTTTTTCTAAAACTAATAAATTGGGCTTGCAAAATATTAGTTGATATCACTCATTCATATAAATTGTTAGCTGGAATAATGCTGTGCTTATTTTATTCTTTGACCGCAATATTTCAATCCTATTAATTTCGGTAAAAATTTTATGATAAACCTTTTTTCATAAATTTTTGTATACGAAGCAATTATGCTTTTGTTGCCAAAAATGTATCTGACTTATACATATATAAAAACGTTATAATTCTATTAACTCCTCTCGGCTATGTGATGAACTCATATACATGATCATCAAAATAATTGGAGCGTTGAAGTACATCAATATGGTCTTGTTATCTTATGGGTGCCCGTTATCAGGTCTTCATTATGCTTGAAGAATTCATTGAAGAGATTGATGCTTTGCCCAGTTACACTTGTTGTAGATTATAGTGGAGATACTGTGAGATGTTGTGGGGTATCGTAGGTTATATTGGGGGTATCGTAGATTGTAGTAGGATGTTGTAGGTTGTTGTGGGATGTGATAATCCTTGGCAGCAACACTCAGGACAAACCAATCTGTTTGAAAACAAAAATCAAATTTATATATAATCTTAAAAAAATAAAATTTTAGTGTAAAAGCAATGATAATTAGAACCTTATAAAGAAAAAAATATACAAAGTTTTGTGTGTCACACAAAAATAAGATAAAAAATAGCAAAGATACATATGATTAAACAAATTATATTAGAATATTGTTCAGAAAAATCGAAAATGAAAAGAAAAAACAAGATTAAAATATTCCTGGGTCTAATCCTTCAATAATGCCGCCTCAGGAAAGTTTTAATAAGTTTAATTAAATAAGTGAAATTAAGATTAATTGTTCAAGTCTGAAAAGTTAATTACTCTCACGTGAGCATTTTTCGTCTAAACTTTCCCCAAGATATACATTTTTGATCTCTCTCTGTCTCTGTCTCTTGGAAATTGTTTGGCTATTTTTTGTAAATAGGGAGATAATGATTTTCGTGATTTACACACACACACACACACACACACACACACACACACACACACACACACACAGTAAATTCATATACACTGCATTTATAATTTCCACTGAAATATATTATGAATGGAGAAGTTGTTATTCTTGGTTTTAAAAGCATTTGACAAAGTAAAACACAGTAAGCAATTTTTAAGAATTCAAAGACAGTCACTTACCTCCTGGTAATAGCCTGATTTTATATTTTAACAGGTCTGGGAAGAGGCTTGTAATATACTAACATTTTTCACTAGGAAAAAACGAAGTTAAACAAAGAGCTGCATGTAGTATAAGTCATATATACATTGATTTAGTGATCAAAGAATTAAAGTCCAGTAAAAGTTACTGTTTATTGGGCAAAATTATACGTAAAATTATATACTTTGAAGTTAATCTTAATTTTTTTTAAGCTGATATTATTTCAAGCACTTTTAACAAACTGTTTATGCATTCATATATCCTAACGTCATTAAAACGCATAATATATTAAAACGCATAACATAAGTAACAGAAATTCCTTTAAACGTTTTCAGCGCACTTTCCCATTGGCATGATTTTCAAGAGTAACGTTAATTCAACGTTAAAATAACGACAAGTTTGGATATTGTGCCCATTGGCTTGAGGCAAACAACTACCATTTTGTTTACGATGTTTATGTCTATGTGGCGTGTCTATGTTTACCCTACGATCAGTTTATCTTTTGTTTACCTTTCTGCACAATAATTACGTCAAGAACTCATCCTTCTTCTTTATTTGATCTAAGCTCCAGACGAGTTTATATGTGACTTGTTCTGGCTTTATTAATTCACATTTGCGTGCTCCAATTTGCTTCAGAATGAACATACATTCTTGCATGTTGCTACACGTTCCGGTTATATTGTGAGCATCTCCACGTTGTAGACTGGGGAAGGGAACTATCAGAGGTGGAAAGCACCAAGCCATCACGACTATGTAGAACTTGGAAGGGATCGGGATAAGGATTTGGGACTGGACGGAGGGGAAGGAATGGTGGCCTAACCACTTGAACGGTCGGGGATTGAACACCGACCTGCATGCAGCAAGACCGTCGCTCTACCGTCCAGCCCAAGACGGTACTGACCTGCATTTATGCGTGTTCCTATTCATTCCGGAACTATTGCATGCTCCTATACGTTCTAGTCTAAACATGCATTGTATTTTACTTCTACACGTTCTGGCCACGACATGCAAAGGTGCCATTAACCGCAGTGTGTCTGTGTTTTTACAGCTGCCAAGACACTGCGCCGTCTACAGGTATTGAGGCTCAATCATTTTCTTTGAGAAGCATTAATTTGAATACCAGTAGTCTGGGGCTTCAACTTGAAGCATAATTTCATTATCATACTATTTTTTCCCCTTCTAATGCCTGTTGTTATTATAGGTGAACTTAAATACAACAAGTAAGAACCTGTAATTTCTATAAATGCACTTTGATGCATGCAGATAGTAAGTGTATTTGTTTATAAGTGCACTAAACTACATGCACTGTACTTCGTTGTATTATAGTGGGACCCAAAAGATGATGGATAATGTATAATCAGGATGACCTGGTATTGGTTGAATTAATAAACGCTGCTTTAAGAACCCAAGTCAACTCCAGAGTTTTTAAAAACATTGCCATATAAATATATTTTAAGCAAAAAAATTCCCAGGTAGTTATAAACATGATAGGAGAAAAAGTATTGGGATATATTGATATACTAATATGTGTGTATAGAATATTAATGTTGTTTGTTAGTTTATTATTCAACTTTTTGAGTAATGGGAAGGGGGGGGGCGGGTAAATGGAATAGGGAGTAAGCAGAAATGCTCACATATGTAATTGTTGTAAATATTAACTTTTTGTAGGCTTTTTAACTGGAAGCTGAAAAACTAATTTTTATAGAGAAATGCCACTGAAAATGGTAGCTTTCTGCTTTTCCTTACTTCTTAGATGCACAAAGTCGTACTAATACTTTAAGAAAGGACTCATGGGTAATGGTCTACTAACTTAAGGGTCTCATTCATGTGCGATAAATTCAAGGTTCTGTTCATAGAAACACGGGTAAAAATGTTTGTATGACTAGATATTTATGGTTGGATTGGATTGTATTATATTGGATTGGATATATTCATATATATATATATATATATATATATATATATATATATATATATATATATATATATATATATATATATATATATATATATATATATATATATATCTATATGTATGAGCCTGTAAATATATGGCTTATATATGAAGAGAACCTATTCTCCCTTCACACTAAATCGATTCCTCTTAATAAGATATAATAAAAGCCCAAGTCGTAGTCCAAGGTGAAGTCAAACAAAAAGTTAAAACTTTAATGGAGTCAGCAAACTGTTGAGGTTAGTTCTCTACGTCAAAATTTTACGATTTTAATATTAAATGCGTAAATATTCGTGCAATGAACTGGAAGCAGGAAATATAGATTAGTAGTCTCTTGTCATAATAAAGTATTTAAAGAGCATAATGAAATCACAAAAACAATATTATTTCACAGATGTAATACGAAGTCATGCAATGGATTCGAACTCTCATTCCTAGACTCGCCAGGCACACGTGCTATCATCTGAACAGTAGTGCTTGTTCTTGGGGAAATCCAAGGAAGCAAGTTAGATTCCAGATTTCCTTGGAATTCAATCGTTGACTAATTAATCTAATACACAGACTCGGTTCCTTGTCTGGTCAGAGGGGTGGGGAACTATCAGGAGAAAGAACCAAGCTATTACGCCAAGTCAAGTCTTCCATAACACTTACAAGGGATCAGGATAAGGATATGGTCAGATACTTGCGATAATATAAGCATATATAGGAATAAGGGAAACTGGTAAAGTCTAATTGGATCGTACTACACACTCATATTATGTTTTTTTGTTTGAAATTGTTTACTTAAACAAACACTCTATTTCAACATTTACCTCAAACTTTGCGAATAAAAAAATTATTACATTTATATCCATTTTTTTAGCGTTAATTTTTTACTGGTATTTAATTTAGATTTTAATTATATTAACCTGTTCTCTTTATCTTTGGCTTTCCAACTCTCTACACGTATTGGACGATTTCTAAAGTTTTGGATTAACTTTATCGTCCTTCGTTCAACGCTCAAGAGAAAATATATTCTTTCTATAGAACAGCGAGCAGAACTAGACTGCATAATCTAAATCGGGCCTAGCTATGGGTAATATATAGCTAAACAATAACAATGGGCGTCTTTTTGCTAACTTTTTGCATATGATCCCATATTCTATGGCTCATTTTTTGGGATTTCAAATTCTTGCTATTCATGATGTCGAGATAATTTTTGCATTGGGATATGACTATTTCAATAATGTCTAGATAATATCTGATAACTGTATTATAATTAAATAGGACTCAGGACCATATATATATATGTTAGCATATAAGGAGCAAGACTATTTTAAAATATCAAATCAATACGGAGGTGCAAATAGCTTTCCTAGTTTGGCGTCTTCTATTGATAATTACTTACCAATACGTAAGTAATATATCTTGGCCGAGTCAAGCTCTTGGTGACGCGATCAGGAAGCAGAATTGGCGTAGTGATGACTGTGGCGTAGATTGTGACTTGAAGGTGATGTAGTGATCACACCACGATGACGTATTTGATGCACAAGTAGTGACGCGGTACTATGATGGTGACACAATTGATCATCAATTGGTGACACAATTGATCATCAATTGGTGACGCAATTGATGACCAGGCTGTGACGCCGGTGATGACGAAATGGTGAGGTACTGCAGCGGAGTTAATAGCACTAGTATACCATCGTAGGTGACTGAATGGGCACTTTCCTCATACCGATCAATAGAGCTTAGTGCCAAAGGAATGATAAAGTTCAAACGTCATGACCACATAAATAATAATGTCGAGGCTGTTTATAGCATTCCGGTAATTCTTAATGGCTGTGTCCGACGTCGCAATGAAATATTCAGAACAAGAAAAATTAATGAAGTTGTTTATGAAACAATAGTTAATTTGTAACACTGAAAAGGAGTACTTCGGAAGAGTAGATTATTTTCTCTGGAATAAGTAATTGAAAAAGTATATGTATGCCATATATTTTGTATATGGCATACTCCCACATATACTATAGGTAGGATCGCTGGACTGTTTCAAGAAAAAGACAAGCAACCCTTCTTAATAGAACGTCGCATTTTGACGTATACTTTACCCAAGGGCAAGAAAGTCGTCGTACTTAAAAAAAAAAAAAATGGAAGCGGTTCGTGAAATTAACGTACTATCCCGTTGTCTGTTTTGGGTTCTCTGGTAGGTTAGGATTAGGGCACTTTAGTACGACAGTTTCTTGACGTTGAGAAATCTTAGGAGGATTGGCTGAGACATGATGTTGTTGTTATCTTAGATTCAACTACTGGAACTAAAAGTTCCATGCATTTACTGGAAATAAAGTTCCATGTTAGCACGGGCTATGGTGAGCCCAGTACTGAGACATGAATGTAATGATTCTGGATGGATACAAATGTGTCTCACGTGGATCAATACGCAGTCTTCAGTATCCTTTATTCTTGTACAATTAAGTTACCTTGTCAGTACTCCCTCGCAGACGACATCATTCTGTACGTATATATATTTCTGTCATTATAACCCATTTCATTTCTGGCAAGTATATACGCTTCCATGTATAATGTAAACCTTCCTAAAGAAAATACAAATGTGATGATAAACAGGACATTATACTTAATTTTCAAATTGATAATTCCGAAGAACTCACAATTACACTTTGTGTTCTAGTACGTTTAGGAACATTCAGGGAGTCTTATATTTGCCTTCACTTGTCTAATTGGTTGAAAATATAGAGATAATTTGTTATTTTTCATAACGACATCCAATAGTTCAACGGCAAATAACCCAAACTAACTCGATTAGACCTCGGTTCAGTTAGTTCCAAGTATCGTCGTTTGCACTCAACTAAAAAAGTTTGGCACTGTATTCCAGTTATTATGAGTATAATGATGGCTAATGAATGTAACACCTGTGAGAATAACGATGCCCAAGAAGTAATAAAGTGAGGATAATACCCTTTGACCTGACTGCAGCAAGAGGTACAATGCCCCAGGGAAAGATTGGTGATGTATTAGACAAGCAGTCACACATGCCTCGAAGGTAATTTGGGATTAGAGAAGGCACCAGTTTGGGGACGTCGTTTACGAGGGAACCAATCACAGAAAAGGTCGACGTCAGGGGTAATTTATGGTGACTGGAGGAGATGCTTCTGGGTAATCCAGATGGTGATTTAAATGTCCAACAAACGTCAGTTCTGTACTCCTTAAGGAGACACTGTAAGATTATCCCGAAACCAATGACTTCCTGATGTAATTTATTTTACAAACGTCTTCGCATTACACATCTAGTGGCCTCAGGTGGACTCCGGGATAAAAGCACTGTCTAGCTGCTGATCTACATAAGAAAATAAACTCCTTTTGATTCTATATCAACCGAACCTGCGAGCTTGGGCAGTGAAAATATCCTCACCTCTCACCTCCCCGGCCTCATCTAAGCCCAGGAGCTGTATAACACACTCTTCCTCCGAATCACCGGTTCTGCGGGTGAAGGTCGTAAAAATCTCAAGTGCTTGTTGAAGAATTACAAGCAGAGAGTGACGTGTGCTTGTCACGAGTGAGTGTATACCCAGAGGAGTGCCCAGAGGAGTGCCCAGAGGAGTAACATCTTGTTGATGCATAGTGTAGTTTACAAAAATAATGATGTTACTCATCATTATTTTTTTTGTATTTGTCTCATTATTATTTTAATTTCCAACCGGTCACTTTACTTTAATATAACTCGTGTGAAAACGGGATTTTTGCAAACACAAAAGCATTGATGACAATATTTGCTTCAATAAATACTCAAAGCCATTTCTTTCTGTACGCCAAAAAGGTAATTAAAAGGCTGACTTTCAAAGCAGAAAACTGGAATAAAAAAAGTGCAGTTATGCCGGCTATATATATATATATATATATATATATATATATATATATATATATATATATATATATATATATATATATATATATATATATATTGCATTGATCATGATCAATCTGCAATTTCTCGACAAATTCTCGTCTTCTAATTTCATCAAATAAGAAAAAAGATGAATCTACACTTAGCTCATTATTAGAATATAAATCCTATTTAGATAGACTCATTATATAAATTGTTATGAGTTAAAGTGGCTTGGTTCAAGGAAAAAAATATAATCGAATTAAAGGGAAGGGGGTGGTAGGAGAAAAGCACACAGAAACTGTATTGGAGGGGACCTACATTCCCTCCAATGCGTTATGCGTGGTTTCCTCCGAGGCTAATGGGTCCCCCTTCTTCCAGCCAGAGGTGGTACTCCCTTCCCTATATCGAATTAAATATAATGAAAAACTAGTGGCGAAATACCCTAGAGGTAAACACGATTTATGGCCTAGTGTAGTGTAGGCCAACATTTATTGATGAGAGTAGGCCTACACTATCAATTGTCTGAATGTTTGGTAGGAGGAGAAGGAAGTTAAAACTGAGCACTCCACAGATGGGTGAGTACCACAACGTTCCCCCAGACGAGCCCACAGAAACACCCATAAACACCCACACACACACCTACAGGCACCTACACACTCCCACAAACACCCAAACACACACCTACAGGCACAAACACACACACACACAAGCACCCACACACACACACAGGCACCCACACACACACAGGTACCCACCCACATACACACACAAGCACCCACACACACAAGCACCCACACAAACACAGGGACCCACACACACACAGGCACCCACACACACACACAGGCATCCACACACAGGGGCCTCGTAGCCTGGTGGATAGCGCGCAGGACTCGTAATTCTGTGGCGCGGGTTCGATTCCCGCACGAGGCAGAAACAAATAGGCAAAGTTTCTTTCACCCTAAGTGCCCCTGTTACCTAGCAGTAAATAGGTACCTGGGAGTTAGTCAGCTGTCACGGGCTGCTTCCTGGGGTGTGTGTGTGTGTGTGGTGTGGGGAAAAAAAAAAAAAAAGTAGTTAGTAAACAGTTGATTGACAGTTGAGAGGCGGGCCGAAAGAGCAAAGCTCAACCCCCGCAAAAACGCAACTAGTAAACACAACTAGTAAACACAACTAGTAAACACAACTAGTAAACACAACTAGTAAACACACACACACAAGCACCCACACAAACACAGGGACCCACACACACACAGGCACCCACACACACACACACAAGAACCCACACACACATAGGCACCCACACACACACACACAAGAACCCACACACACATAGGCACCCACACACACATAGGCACCCACACACTCCCACAAACACCCATACACACACAGGCACACACACACACACACAAGCACCCACACACACACAGGCACCCACACACACACACAAGCACACACACACACACACACAAGCACCCCACACACTCCCATACTCACTCATACATCTATCCACTCACTCACGCACCTATACTAACGCATGGTCTCCCAAGGTGGGCAACACACCCCTACGGCCGAGGTAATTACAAAGAGATTACAAAGCCCAGAATTATTTAGAACAGAGATTTGGAGTAATTAACTAACACAGTTGAGATGCGTTTTGACGCGCCAGCCGCGTTATCACGGACGTTTTGTTAAATTAGAACGTATAAATTGTCTCCCTTTCCAGTTCCACTATATACAATGAGAGTCATTATTTGCCATCCCCGGTTATAATGATGCATAATTTGTCGCTCGTGTTCAGTTCAACTCAATTTTCTTTCTGATAATGATCAAAGCATTGTAACCGGATTCTGTGCACCAATTATGATAATCTTTCCATAAAATTCTCATTTCCCAATGATAAAAATATTTAATTGATTTTGTCTTCACAAAATCACTTTCAGGAGGAGCAAAAATTACTTAAAGTAATAAGCACGAAATAATGTCCCCAAAATTTAAGAGTGCCAAAGTGGTTCAAGTTTAAGACCCCTGATTAAAGTGCTGGCAAAGTAAAAACAATAGAAGAATATTAATGGATTCTCCCAGGTTGCTGGTAATTGTAAATTACTAGATAATCTAATAAACGTGGGATAGAGGGATAGTTTCAGAGCGACTGAGACAGTTTTGGTCTGGTGGTTTGATTATAATTTATTTACATAGACATTACACGGGTGAAGCTTAAGAAAGGTGCCTTTTCAACGTAAAAAAACGAGAGACATACTGTTAGAGAAAAGCTTGAACGTAATATGTTGGAGGGCCAAGCTTAATAAGCTTCAGACCAATGTTCTTAAGATGTTAAGTGACACACACAGTAGACGCCAGCATAAAATTATCCTGAACGCATCTAATTAGACCTTCAAGCCAATTTCAAATTCACTGAAAGATGAGCTACCATTTGTTTTTAGAAGTGGGTAAATGGATTTGTGGGATAAGAATGTGGAGGTGGGGGTAGACGACGAGATAGAGTTTGTAGGTGGAAGAAAATGTTAAGCAGATGTGGTTGAATGAATTGGCCTGAAGGAAGGGATGATAGATGGCTTGAAGGGATGTAAGATGGCCCGAGTGGGATGGGAGATGGCCTGAGAAAGTGAGATGATCCGGGAGAAGACGGGAGATTGTAGACTGAATCTTCAACTTAATATTTAGAAATATGCAGTGAAAGTTAAAGAGTAAACAAAGGGAAACAGCAGAAGAGAAACAAGAGGATGGTATTGAGCTAATGAAGAGAGAGAAAAAAAGGAGAGAGAAAGAGAGAGAGAAGAGAGAGAGAGAGAGAGAGAGAGAGAGAGAGAGAGAGAGAGAGAGAGAGAGAGAGAGAGAGAGAGAGAGAGAGAGAGAGAGGAGAGAGAGAGGGAGAGAGAGAGAGAGGTTAGGGAGAATAATAACGAGAGGTAATTCAATGACGGAGGCCTGTGGGGAAGTCGTGGCAGCAGTGGATCTACGAGCAGGAACATGATATAATTATAGAACGAAACAGAATTTAGATTAAACCAATTATATTAAGTAATTTTAAGATCTTAACAAAAATAATATATATATATATATATATATATATATATATATATATATATGTCGTACCTAATAGCCAGAACGCACTTCTCAGCCTACTATTCAAGGCCCGATTTGCCTAATAAGCCAAGTTTTCATGAACTAATGTTTTTTCGTCTACCTAACCTACCTAACCTAACCTAACCTAGCATTTTTTGGCTACCTAACCTAACCTTACCTATAAATAGAGGTTAGGTTAGGTTAGGTAGGGTTGGTTAGGTTCGGTCATATATCTACGTTAATTTTAACTCCAATAAAAAAAAATTGACCTCATACATAGAGAAAAGGGTTGCTTTATCATTTCATAAGAAAAAAATTATAGTAAATATATTAATTCAGGAAAACTTGGCTTATTAGGCAAATCGGGCCTTGAATAGTAGGCTGAGAAGTGAGTTCTGGCTACTAGGTACGACATATATATATATATATATATATATATATATATATATATATATATATATATATATATATATATATATATAGACTAAAGTTAGACACGTGGGACGTCCCGTATGTAGAGAAACGTTCTTTTGCCTTCCTCTGGAACCAAGGACCGTGCTCAGGTTCACGGAGAAATTACTTTGAATCCCTCCTCTATAGATGTGTGTGTGTGTGTGTGTGTGTGTGTGTGTGTGTGTGTGTGTGTGTGTGTGTGTGTGTGTGTGTGTGTGTGTGTGTGTGTGTGTGTGTGTGTGTGCGTACATTCCTTCTTTCCTCTTAGCCTTAAAAGCACATTTAATTGTTTTAGATTTTGTTTTCTCTTGTGTTCGATCCAGATGTGATGAGGAGAAAGCCTTCTGTTATTGAGTCCTTATGTGTTTACTTTAGACTGATTCTATGTCCATTTCTTCTTGTTAACGGTTCATCGTTGTTTCTTCTGTATAGATCACAAAGCATTTCATTGAAATTTGTTTTCAAGCTCTCGTTGCCTTTCTCACTTGCTTTATCTCGCTCATTCTATTAATCGTGTCTTCGTTATTTCATTATTCAACATTGAATAATGTCCTGGAGTCTTTATTGTGAAAATACTCAATCTGAACAAAAATAATTCTTCGATGTAAACCCTGGAAACACAAACCGAAACTGTCTCTATTTTCCGCTTGTTACAACTTGTAATAAAGTTGTTACATCTTGGCTTAACGTATTTATGACGTATTAGAACGTTGTTACAACTTGCTATATTGGTTGTTATAACTGCTTAGGTGGTGTTAAAGCTTGTTCGAACGTTGTGCCAACGTCGTAGTTTCGGTGTGTGTTTGGCGGGAATACCTCTAGCAAAATTGGCAGAAAGAGTAATTGTTTGACGAATGTTTTATACAAAGCCAGTGAGCCCAAACACAAAGCTATGTCTGGCGAATAATAACAGATCTAGTGGAAAAACACACAATTCTTCTCTGACACAGGGACGCAACAATCCAATACATGATTTTCTGACAAAACTGCTTTTTAAGGTATCATATGCTTGGCGCCTTTGCTATTTAATTAGGCGTTCTAAGCAATTGATTTATTTCCACTCATTTGTTGCACAAACATATGAGAACATATATTTTTTCTTGACTTCGTGTGCACAACGGCGTGCAGTAGTGCCGTATGAAAAGCTTGTTATTGCGTCTAATAAATATCACTTTACGTTATGACGCCAAGTTCCAAGATCCCTTAAAATATGGAATCGCAATTTAAAGGTCGACATACATTTTGATATCAAAATAAAGGTTACTGTAATGACCTCGTGCTGCAAGATAAACTCTCTAAGGTAAATAGAGTTCATATATCCATATCAAAGCGAATGTGCTGGTATGAATATGCCTTAATGCCAAACTGAGAGGTACTTTGTGACACACAGAATACCACCGAATTAGGCTATGACACCCGGTTTAAGATCACCATTTTTTATGACACCTCTGGTTACCTGACCTTAACGAGGCAGTGGCTAATGGTTATTAAGACGTAAATCGTAAACAAGCGGCTGTAAAAGAACATCACTCTTGCTGTAAACTTATGACCGTCACTTCCGGTCTAATATCACGTTATATATGACCCAGTTTCTCACTGGTAAAATATGAGGCCTAATTTCATTCTGTGATTAATACCCTCAGCAAATTAACATGTGGCAATTCAAGTTTGTTTACTGAAGAAAATGATCACTGATGAGCGTCCCCGTTGCTAACAGTGAATATACGTTGCTAGATACATTGTACTCGATATTAGTTACGTTTGTTTAAATAAATCATGGAAATAACGTGGCTACATAGCTGGCTCAGTTCATAGTTTAGTGAAAAAAAAGAAAATAAGAAATCAGTGCGATGAGGGTTGAATTCGCTCAGTTTGTTAAGTCAGTTGGTGGTCTTGATGAGTGTTTACTGTTCTCGATATGTGAAAAGTGATGACCTTGTGAAAAGTGATGACCTTGTGAAAAGTGATGACCTTGTGAAAAGTGATGACCTTGTGAAAGGTGATGACCTTGTGAAAGGTGATGACCTTGTGAAGGGTGATGACCTTGTGAAAAGTGATGACCTTGTGAAAAGTGATGACCTTGTGAAAGGTGATGACCTTGTGAAAAGTGATGACCTTGTGAAAAGTGATGACCTTGTGAAAAGTGATGACCTTGTGAAAAGTGATGACCGTGTGAAAAGTGAAGACCTTGTGAAAAGTGATGATACGGTTGTTTATAAGTTTGATTTTGCAGACT
>NC_091231.1:13522607-13587607 GCF_040958095.1 Procambarus clarkii | reverse complement strand
TGCCTAATAAGCCAAGTTTTCATGAATTAATGTTTTTTCGTCTACCTAACCTACCTAACCTAACCTAACCTAGCTTTTTTTGGCTACCTAACCTAACCTTACCTATAAATATAGGTTAGGTTAGGTTAGGTAGGGTTGGTTAGGTTCGGTCATATATCTACGTTAATTTTAACTCCAATAAAAAAAAATTGACCTCATACATAGAGAAAAGGGTTGCTTTATCATTTCATAAGAAAAAAATTATAGTAAATATATTAATTCAGGAAAACTTGGCTTATTAGGCAAATCGGGCCTTGAATAGTAGGCTGAGAAGTGAGTTCTGGCTACTAGGTACGACATATATATATATATATATATATATATATATATATATATATATATATATATATATATATATTAGTATATTTTGGTAGCAGTCTTTCCTGTAGACATATATTATTAAATATGACCGAAAAAGTAAGATTAATAATTCTAACACGAATTTTCTCAATCTTTCGTACATTTCTTTTCACTGTTGGAGGTAAATCAAAAATCAATTCTCCAAAATTCATTTTTATTTCTAGTCTGACGCGACACGAGCGCGTTTCGTAAAACTTATTACATTTTCAAAGACTTTAGTTCACAAATACACAACTGAATAGAACTTACGCATCTCCGATTTTATATCTACATTTGAGTGAGGTGGAAGGGGTGATGTGGCATTAACACAAGACAGAACAAGATGTGGCATTAATAGGGTATTAATTTCATCAACACAAGACAGAACACGAAACAATGGATATTGAATAGAAGTGTTGTAGATATATATATATATATATATATATATGTATATGTATGTATATATATATATATATATATATATATATATATATATATATATATATATATATATGTATATATATATATATATATATATATATATATATATATATATATATATATACATATATATATATATATATATATATATATATATATATATATATATATATATATATATATATATATATATATATATATATATATACAACTCGTTGCTTTGATTTCGATGTGTATTGTACTTTTCTCTCGTATGCATAATATAGATACCGTCCGGATGCCCAGAATTTAATTCAGTAACCCCTTTGCCCCTTTGAATCACTATATAACACTAAATCATTAATTAGTCGTATGCTTGTGTTTAATTCTCACTGCTTCACGAAACCCAGCTTGGGGAAGGGGGAGGCAATTGTAAAGGATTGCCTCTATTGTCATGTATGTGTAGAGCCTGTGGGTTGCTGCAAGCAACAGTCTTGCTGAACAAGCTATCACTAAACAAGCCTTTACCCACGGCAAGACAGGGAGTGAAGAAGACCTCTTAATTACAGGTAAACTACTTGTAATAATGATAAGTGTCCGAGTTCACTTAGACGTCCTTGACTAAGAGTTATAGACTCTCTAGTTATAGAGTTATAGACTTTAGCATCAACTAGGAGTGGATGCTAAAGACTGTAACAAGATGAAATATCTGTTAGAACTCAACATTTAAAAGAAATAATGCAATATACAAGATACAAATAGCGAATAAGGTGAATATATATACGTGAAAAGGCAAAACAAAATATTAAACTTTTAGTCTCCGTGTGAAGGAAATAAAATCTGGAAAATATTATGAAAAGAATAGTTATTCAGGGTAGGAACAGGCTGAAATAACTGACAACAGATGAAAACTAAATAATTTATTAAAGACGACACAAAGAAATCATTCTCTCCTCACTCCTAGAAGATAAATATTATGATGAAACTTACTACACTGTTTCAGGTCTTGGCATACAAAGTCAGTAAACTAAATAAATAGTGACACAATAAATACAAAAAATCCGTTTTGAACGAAACGTTTAATAGAAAAGTTAAGTAAAAACAATTTAGAATGCTTAAAACAGAGAATATATTGTGTTCCTGACGACAACCCTGGTAAAGGCATTACGGAATGCAAATATATTTTGTGTTCTACACACACACACACACACACAGGCAAACACGTCCTCTTCTAAATCAAATTGCGTTTTAAACCCGAATAACTAATGAACACAACGGATGTATACATAAACTTTTCCTTATCGCGTCTGGGTAACCTTGTCAAAATTTTCCCCTTCCTTGCCCCTTCTCTTCACTCGAGGCATGAATTCATAAAACAGGCCCCAGAACACCGGCCAGACGATCGTGGAGAGCAAGCCAGGCCTTTACCAAGACGCTCTGCCCTTGAAGGAAGTGACAGAGTTAAGGAAGAAGAAGAATGGAAAACACTTTTTTTCCTTCGTCTTCTGGTAAAGATAACGTCGTGGGCTTTTTTGAGCCTTAAACGGCAAACTCATAAAAAGAGGGGTAAAAATTCCTCCCCCACCCCTGTGCCTATCGAATGATAAATGGGGAAATTAATGGAGATTGAATGGGTGAGCCTCTGCTGAGCTGATGGCTGTCTTAATTGGGTCTGTCTGAAGGCTCTCTGGAATCAGTTCTGGGAGGCTTTTATGTTTATCAGGGCTTCTGATAAGCTCTGATATCTTATTAGAGCTATCTGATAAGCCCTGATATCTTATTAGAGCTATCTGATAAGCTCTGATATATTATCAGAGCTCTCTGATAAGCTCTGATATCTTTTCAGAGCTCTCTGATAACCTCTGATATTGTATCAGAGCTTATAAGATATCAACTCTGATAAGATACTCAGACCAAAACATGCCTGAGTATATTTGGTCATGCATCCTAAATGCCATGCAATTGAAGGATGCTTTTATTGTCAAAAGATGATGCTGGTATGAAGGCTCTTGCTGTTGTGGGAGCCTTTTACTGGCTTTTGGAGGCTCCTGCTATTTTATCGACGACTTACTTTCTTGTTCAATAGCGCTGCTACAGTGGAAGGCTGATATGGTTATGGCTGTCGCATGCTATTCGCAGAAATCTTCCTTTTGTTGAGGAATGTTAACTACTGATATGGATGACTCCAGCTGTTGTGGAACGTGGGTACTATTGTGGAAGGATTCTGTTGTTGTGAATGTTTTGCTGGTGTTGAGCAGTCTATGTAGGTGTCTATGGAGGTTTCTGATGCCATGCAAAACTTGTGCTGTTTTGGAAAAGGTCTGTACTTCATGAAAGGTTTCATGGAAGGCTGCTGTTCTTGCGAGACGAAGCTGTGGTTGTGGAAGGCATTAAATGTTGCATATCCATGCAAGATGTGCGGATACATAGACAATAGAGGCGACACCTCAGCATCTCTATGAATACATATATAAATATATATATTCCCTTGCCTGACCATTTGTATTCCCATACCCACAGTTATAACAACACGTTTTCAACAATGAACATCCATATATTTGGGTTCATGCACTGACTAAATGCATATATACAGAAAACATATATAAACACATACTTCATACCCCCATGCAGATTTAATCATCCTGTCTCTCAAACAACACGGAGCATCGTCTGTGTTCCTGGGATGATCTCCCCCTCTTCCCCTCTTTATCCTATTCCTTCCCTTACCCCTTATCATCTGACACATCAGCTGTCTCGCTATTTACTCCATATCTCCTTGTCCCTTCTGTAACCATGGCAACACCCTCCCAGTGCTTCTAGTCTTAATGGATACTAGCTTCTTCGTCTGTCACCATCTCACACGAAATCCTGTAAAAGGCAGACAAAAAGGAAATAGGAATGTTCGGAGACAATTATGTTCCTGACAAAGGCTCGTAGGAAACGTGGAATGTCCTCAGTCAAACAGAACTATACTAGACAAAGGCATCAAAAACCTCTGATCAGTTCTCTTTATCTCTCTCTCTCTCTCTCTCTCTCTCTCTCTCTCTCTCTCTCTCTCTCTCTCTCTCTCTCTCTCTCTCTCTCTCTCTCTCTCTCTCTCTCTCTCTCTCGCAATGGAAATCTCCGGTGGTAAACATTACTAAATAAAATAGTTATATATAACTTTCATTGTGTAATAAGTAAGTCATACTAGCAACGGTTCTTGCTAGTAGCTTAGCTAGTTCCAGTTTCACACTGAAGACCTACAATTAAACTGTATAGCATCAGGGAATCGTCCATCAGTTGTGACATCTTGGCACTGTTGCCACACTCTCCCCCAGGGTTCCCCAAGGTTCCCCCCAGATCCTGAAATCTGTGGAACGTGAAGGCTTCCCATGAGGTCCCTCTGGCACGTCATTGTCCCTAAATATAATTATGCTTTGAATTGTATTTCTCTTGGGAAAACAACTGATCTTGATCGCGTATTGGTAATGCAAAACATCTTCGTCCATAACACTTCCTATTAAAAATATAAGTTATTGTTGCAAGCAAGACCCAGGAGTTAGAACCCAATATACCATACAGAGTTTTTGAACATAATTTTGTCTGTTCAAACTGGGAAGCAATGGAAAGTTTGAGTAATTTCGTTCATGGAATATTTCGGACACACAAGCACATACGGGGCCTCGTAGCCTGGTGGATAGCGCGCAGGATTCGTAATTCTGTGCCGCGGGTTCGATTCCCGCACGAGGCAGAAACAAATGGGTAAAAGTTTCTTTCACCCTGATTGCCCCTGTTACCTAGCAGTAAATAGGTACCTGGGAGTTAGTCAGCTGACTTCCTGGGGGTGGAGGCCTGGTCGAGGACCGGGCCGCGGGGACACTAAAGCCCCGAAATCATCTCAAGATAACCTCAAGATAACATAAACACACACTTATGCTCACATATACACGTGCATTTTTGTATTTATTTATACTGATAAAAATAATTTCGTTTCACTCATTACGTCGCATTTTTACACCGTGACAAACACCTATATATACATGATTTCCATTCTCGTTGGTTTAATATTTATTCTTAAATCTGCAGTGAACGTCTGGTTGTGTACACTACTTCTCACACGCTCCGACTGGAGCTGTCTAAATTTAACCAAGACTATAATATAGAAAACCTTTAGAGTTTTCAAGAAAGTGAGAACAAAAAATAATCTGCCGGGCGTTTTAAAATATGGTCTTAAATGAACGAAGATTACAGAAGGCAGTACAGATGAGTGTTACAGAGTTTGAGTTCATTCTAATAAGACTCACATGGAGTTCGTAGTCATTCATTTGTTGGAGAAACTCAGAAATATTTTAAATGACAAGTCCACCCACTCGGACTGGTCGGTAGAATGGTGGCTTCTCTTCGATGCAGAGTCGGCGTTCGATTCCCCGATGGTTCAAGTGGGTGGACCCCGCTTTACAATCCTGCCTCATCTTCTTTTCAAGTATCATATAGTCATTCTAACTAATTAACTCATTAGCTGACTCCTAACGCTGACCTCACTGGAACGAAACATTTATTTTTATTTTCCTTAACATTTACGTCGTAATCACCTCCAAAATTCCTTTTATTTGAGCATTTTTAAACAATATTTATGATTTAGGAACTTAGCTTCCCCAAGCCAAGCATATATATTGTTTAAAAAAAATATATAAATACAAATAGATCGTCTCTGTCTTTTATTTATACTCAAACGAGTTTTCGCATCATAACACTACAGTGAGAAAATCTGTAGAAACAGTGATATAAGGGGTTCGAACCTGTGTCGTAGATGAACCCACGCACACGCTTCTACCGACTAAACCACGACATGGTCTGGAAGGGCGTGCGTGGAAACTCTCCTCTGAGGTTCGAAACCCTCATTTCTCATTGATGCAGCAGTCACTTTAGTGTCATTATTCACCGTATAACAATACATTGTTATCATCAGAAATGCAGAATAAAATGTTACTGTAATTCAGTATTATACACACCGAGAGACACACACATGAGACACGCATGAGACACATAGAGTAAGTGATACACACATGGATACATTGACAGGTCTTCTATCGCAGTCTTCACACGGGTTACTGGCAGATATCGTAGCTTTGAATGATACGGATAACTGGCAGATATCGTAGCTTTGAATGATACGGGTAACTGGCAGATATCGTAGCTTTGAATGACACGGATAACTGGCAGATATCGTAGCTTTGAATGACACGGGTAACTGGCAGATATCGTAGCTTTGAATGACACGGGTAACTGGCAGATATCGTAGCTTTGAATGACACGGATAACTGGCAGATATCGTAGCTTTGAATGACACGAGTAACTGACAGATATCGTAGCTCTGCATAGTGTACAGGTACAGTTACGAGCGACATACATGCAAATTTGACCAAGTTAACAACCGCTCATAAATACACATTCCTCGCCCTCTTTAATCTAACTCCCAAAGAATGTTGCAAATATCACTTACATTCACTTCAAAATTTTCCTCCCAAGTTTTAAAAAAAAAATATTGAAATAAAAAATGCGTCATAAAATCACCCAATTTAAATTTTATCGGTGCTGAAACCTCTAACCCTCCCCCCCCCTCAAAAAAAAAATCAGTCGATGCTCCCATTAAGAGCAGGATCATTGCTTGAAGAATAATCGCATTCCGAACTCCATTATCAGCCTTCAGAGCTCCGCCATTACTTCAACAATGGAACCTTTCAGCCGGGCCGCAGTTGCAACAATTTTTACCTCCTTTTGGAGACTTTTCGCTCCCGCCACACTTTTGTACGAGCCATAGTCTTGTACATGGAAGTTATAATGCACCAACAATAGTCGTAAATGCAACGCTGTTACAGAAACAATAGAATAAAACACCGTAATACATTAGTGTTAATGTATTTATATATTTATATAGTACATATATTTATTTATAAATATATATATTTATATATATGGGTCATCATAATTGCACCAGAGGTGGTACTCCTATTAACAAATCCACGAGGACCATGTCAATGTCGAGGGTTCGAATCATGGTAGCTCAGTCGATTAAGGCAGCTTTTGGGATCCTCTCGGACGAAGGTTCGAATCTTCGTCACGGCCCTTGTGGATTTGGTTATTTGATGCATCACGCTATTGTGATTTCTGTGTGAAGTGGTACCCCCAATATATATATATATATATATATATATATATATATATATATATATATATATATATATATATATATATATATATATATATATATATATATATAGCACACACAACGCATTAGAGGGAATGTTTGGGTCCCTTATAATGCCCTATAATGCAGTTTCAATGTTCATTTGTGTGTACACAAAATGAAATCACAATTTTACACAAACACACAAGAACTATATTACATAAGCGTCCCATAATTATAAAATAAAACTGCTAAAAACGCCATAACCTCAACATTAGGTTCATGTTTCTTACAACAAATTAGTACAAATACACCACACACACAAAAAGGGGCACTCAGTGCATTAATAAAATAATGAAAATGAATGCATTGAAAGCAGCCTATACCATCACTCACCCAGAAAGTTACAACTGGAATCAATGTTGTGGAGTTGGCTTTACATATATGTAACATACATATATGTTACATATATGTTACATATCTTTACATATATGTTGGCTTTACATATATGAGTTGAATATGCTGTGGAGTTGGCTTTACATATATGTATATGTGTTGGGGGTGGGGAGGGGCAGGGTCTACTACGTCAACGTACGTCCTCTTCACTGTGTGGAGAGTTGGGCGACGGCTGTTGTGTTCTGAACACAACGTTCAGTGCTGTTTTTATGCTGGCTTTTGTAGTTTCGATATCGATGGTTGCACTATTATTGTTGTGATTGTGACAGTAGCACAGTTGGGATGATTGTGATGGTAGCACTGCAGTGTTTGGGATAGTTGTGCTATGTCTTTGGCACTGACAATTTGGATGATTGTTACGAGTTAGGCACTGACACTGTTGGCATGGTTGGGCTGCAAATGTGGCATTGTCACTATAGGGTGATTGTTATAATTGTGGCACTGGCATTGTATGATTGTGTCGTGATTATGAAACTGATATTGTTGAGGTGATTCTTCAGTCAGGATGAAATGGGCTGTGGGGTTTGTACGTGAAATATGCAATAAACGTAAAATGAAACGGTGTGAAGCAGAGAGAAAGATATGTGAGAGGGGGAAGAGCGTGGGATAGAAGGGAAGGAAGGCTAGACAGTGGGAACAGACGAAAAGGCGATTAGAAGGGAAGGAACACGAAGACACAGGAGGAAGTTATTGGAATGAGGACACAGAGCAAGATGCTGAAAAAGATATATTTTGGTGTATAGTGAAGGATATATATGGAGAGAAAATTACCTCTACTCCCTGAATGGGCGCACTATCTACCTTGGATCTATCACTTTCTACCATAACGCTTTTGAAACGCAGGTTTACAGGTTACAGCAAAGGTCTTTAGAGGGGAGTTAAAATATCTTTGAGGAGAATAGAACATCTTGGGGCAAGAATTGAAGATTTTCTGGGAAAAGCAGAAGATCTTTGAAGAGAAGTGAAGTCCTTTGGAGAGAGGAAAATGTCTTTGGAGAGAGAGAGAGTGGAGCATCTTTGGAGGGAGAGAAAATTTAGGGGTGCAGAGGGAGAGATGAAACAGGGAACATAAAAGAAGGCAAAAAAGGTGGATGCCAAAAAAAAGTGAGGTAAAAAAAATATAGATATTGTAATACTGGAGAAGGCTGAATGTGAGGAGGAAGAAGAACAACAGAGAGATGAGACAGCTTGATACCAAAGCGATGTGTGAGAGGGGAGAGGGGGAGAGGAGGAGAGGGAGAGGGGAGAGATGGGAGAGGGTTTAGTGGGAGAGGAGCGAGCCGGGTGAGGAAGGAAGGGATAGAACTCTGGTCAGCCTGGCGTACGACATTACGTACCCACCCGGCCATAAATCACCCAAGAACATGGGGAAACGAACGGTAATGGATGTTGGTTGTCGGGGCGAGCAGGCTGTTGGAGGTGTGTTGGGGCAGGTGGGTAGGGTGGGTAGGTGATATGGCGCTGTGGTGGCAGCTGCAGGTGGTTGTTGGTGGTGGTGGTGGTGGTGGAGGCAGCTACAGGTGGATGGATGTATCAGTTGGAATAAATATTAGCCTTAAGAACTGTACGTCATATATTTACCACAAAGTCTGAAGTGAAATAGAATAGGGAGCGTAGCTTACCTATACTCAGTATAGGAACTACCGCACACGGTATACAGTTAACAAGCTTATTGAGGGTGAAAATATTCCCTTTTGGAGGGTAAAGCCGAGTCAAACGTTATGAGAAACGGCTGACGAAACATTGTAGTCTTCGTGTCTGCCAAGAACATAGTCTTACATGACAGGGATGTAAAGTGTTTGTTATATGTTGTTTTATTTCGTAAGAGGTTTTTGTTATAAATATTTTAAGAAAAAACGAACGGAAAGGAATTATTAAAGGTAAAGCGCCAAGCCATTACGACTATATTAGCACTTGGAAGGGATCAGGATATGGATTTGGGATGGGACGGGGGGATGGAAGGAAGGAATGGTGGCCCAACCACTTGTGCACGGTCGGGGGATTGAACGCCGACTTGTATGAAGCGAGACCGTCGCTCTACCGTACACCCCAAGTGGTTGGGCACCATTCCGGAAGAGGTTTTTGTTATGAAACATTTATGAAAACCAGAGAAATAATAGTTGATTTCCAGGATTGAAATTGGAGAGCTGTATTTTTAAAGCTCGTTCAGCTCTTTTTATTTTAAAATTTCCTTCGGAACCAGAATAATTCAATTTTTTTTAACTGGTTTATACTATTTGTATGTGAATTTACAGTTTCTTTAATAGAAAATTAAATGAATTATAATTAATTAGAATTAATTTATGAAGCAAATATATGGTTTCAAAGACATTCATATAAATTGAATTGTCAAACTTTGAACTTGCTTATCATCGATAAGTACATAGACATAATAGATAGAGGTTTTATATATATATATATATATATATATATATATATATATATATATATATATATATATATAAACGCCCCATAGCGTTTGTTTGGATACTATCTCTCGTTAGTAATGATATTTCTAGCACTGAGGTATTATTTTATTTGGAATCAGCAACATGAAAATATAGTGTATATTAATTCGACCATATTCAGGCGATCACAGCAACTGAAAGAGCTGAGGTAAGAGAAGGAGGGTAAACTACACGAAAATCTGGCAGATTTGCATATGGAGGTAAGGGTGTTCTTACGGGAGAGGGAGAGAAAGAGAGAGAAAAGGAAGATAAAAAAATGATGGAGGGGGAAGATTTTGACAAATATGACGAATCTGGAGATGCAATTTTGGATAATAGGAGCGATTCAGTAGTCATATATATATATCACCGCCTCGTTATCATTTTAACCCCCTTCCTTGTTTCTAAAACGATTTAACTGATTCAGTAATGTTAAATTGTTGCTTGCTCCACAATGATTTAATCCTTAAGACGAAGGTGTGGATGAAATATTTGGGTAACGTTATACATTGGTTTGCTGTTTAAGAAAATATCCATATACATTCATACATTAAATAATATCCATATACATTCGTCCTAGTTGTCTGTGGTTTCCAACCGCAAAAATTCTGCAACTGGGGTGACTTTGAGGATAACCTCATTTTGCAGAGAGGAATTGGCAGGATCAACCAGGGAATGTCGACACATCACAAATATGTTACACTGTTGTTCATCCTTTTCTTCCTCAGACAATAACGCAAAGCAAGACAACGATTATATCACACACACACACACACACACACACACACACACAACACACACATACTGTATAAAAATGGGTGCATGAGTTTGTAATTGCCTTTCAGGGACTCTCATGCAATAACTCAACTTCGCTTGTTGAAATTCGTGTATAACACCTGGAAATTATGAGAGCCTTGAATGTCATAACTTCTTACTTTCGTGGTGAAATAGTCTCTTAGTATCATTAGAACATACTTGTTGTCCTTGTGATATTACGAAAAGTCGTGATGCCATGTCAAAATTGTCCATTATAAATAATTAGGTGGATAATTTGATCATGCACTAATCTGTATATCTTTAATCTGTTAATTGCTCTTTGAGATCAATCTAATATGGCTTTGTATTGACCGCTTACTGGTGACGTTGTAGTTAATAATCCAATAATTTCCTAATTGCACTTTTCGTTTGAATAAATTGCTCTCAGTTTAATACAATTTTTTTAATGAATCCAGTTATTAAAATATACAAAAACCAAATTTATGTCTGAGAATGCTGGTTGTCCCCAATTGATTGTTCTTCCATGGGAGTTTTCTTCCATGGTAGTTTTCTTCCATGGGAGTTTTCTTCCATGGGAGTTTTCTTCCATGGGAGTTTTCTTCCATGGGAGTTTTCTTCCATGGGAGTTTTCTTCCATGGGAGTTTTCTTCCATGGAAGTTTTCTTCCATGGAAGTTTTCTTCCATGGGAGTTTTCTTCCATGGGAGTTTTCTTCCATGGGAGTTTTCTTCCATGGAAGTTTTCTTCCATGGGAGTTTTCTTCCATGGGAGTTTTCTTCTTGTGCTGATTTTCCTTAGGAGTGTTTCACTTGGGAATAGGTTTTCCCTGAGAGTGGATTCCTTTGAGAGTGGGTTTCCCCTGAGAGAGGATCCCCTGAGAGTAGGTTCCCCTGAGAGTGGGTTCCCTGAGAGTGGGTTCCCCTGAGAGTGGGTTCCCTGAGAGTGGGTTTCCCTGAGAGTGGGTTCCCCTGAGAGTGGGTTTCAATGAGAGTGCTTCTCTGAGTAAGCTTTCACTTGGAGGGTGTGCACCAGATCGACTTGTATAATCATCTGACCAAACGTTGGGTCAAAGCCTTCATGTTTTTACGCTTCCAATTGGAAATATGAAGAGGAATGTAAACCGTATTTGTGGCTGTATTTATCATGACTATTGATAACTTTCAAAAGAAAATTACCAATGATAAAAGATGAAGGGTATTTAATTCAGCTGTGATGAGATCGGAGCGGGAGTGAAGTTTTTAAAAAGAGTTTTGGAAATAACTTAAATGTTTTATTAATGTCGTGTTTGTTGGTGAAGAAGTCGTGTATGTCTTTAGTGATAGCAACTAATCTTCTTGTTTTCTGATACGGATATGATGAAATGAATTCACTGTATAAGATTGATATGATTGAATGATGTAAGATATGAGAGAGGATGAGAAAGAGAAGGTGAGAGGAATGAGAGGAGAGAGAAGAGAGTACGAGAGAGAGAGAGAGAGAGAGAGAGAGAGAGAGAGAGAGAGAGAGAGAGAGAGAGAGAGAGAGAGAGAGAGAGAGAGAGAAAGAAAGAGAGAGAGAGAGAGTCCGATAGTCGATATAAACACATAGTGATACAGTTCTCAAATCTCCTACTCGAACACAGGACTCTAACCATCTGGTCCCTCTCTTCACCCTGAGAGAGAGAGTGTGCCGGATGGAAGAAAATCTGCATCGCTTTCCCCTAAGGGTTATCCAGTCGTCTTTACCCACTGATCACCCACCTAACAGCCTGTGTATATATTACAGCCTCCCTCTGTTGCATACTTGGAACCCATTTTCTCAATCAGGTGATCCCAGTGCTTCAGTTATGGCAAGGATAGAGTAGGAAGAAGGGGGAGGATAATGGGAAGTCGTTCTTGTTTCTAAGGTATAATTACCGAGTATTCGCATGTAATGTTCTACCATTCTATTCACCCCTTCTTCCCAATTGTTCTTCCTCTCCAGTGTCTCGGTGTCTCTGGTACTCTTCCTCCTCAATCTTCCCCGTTTTCCCCTTTGTCTCTTCTCCTTGTATATATATATATATATATATATATATATATATATATATATATGTGTGTGTGTGTGTGTGTGTGTGTGTGTGTGTGTGTGTGTGTGTGTGTGTGTGTGTGTGTGTGTGTGTGTGTGTGTGTGTGAAACAAAGCTTGAATGGTTCCTACAGAGTGATGATATATATGTGTATAATAAGATACATTTTAATGTTTTTATATAAATGTTAACGTGCTGGAGTTACATATGTGAGGGAGCAAGAGTCTGGTAAACGAGGTAGTGTGGATCTGACATGGTATGAGGCACATACAGATATATAGATATGAGAGACCTCCAGTAGGCTCAGGAACCTGTGCATAAGTTTATTGACGGTTGAGAGGCGGGACCAAAGAGCCTAGAGCACAAGCCCAACTAGGTGAGTACAATTAGGTGAGTACACACCATCATCATCATCATCATCATCATCATCATCATCATCATCTCTGAGTAGCTAATAATGAGCCAGAATCTTATATGTTATTATTTGTGAAAGTACAACTTTCAAGTCCTATACTAACACGCCATTCAGAAAATCCCATTTTAACCTAACTACCTAATTATAACGCAATTCATCACAAAAGTCAAAACCATTAAAAAAAACAGAACAATTAGGTAACAATTAAGTAATTAAGAAACACCCACGCGATGCGGCTCGAAGAGCACCTTCCATTTCAACCTTCCCGTGAGTATTACATAATTTTCAGAACCCCAATCGTCCCGAGTGGGTTTCCACACACACTTTGAGATTAGCTGGTGCTGAAAATGGATTCTCATATTTCTGTATCTTGTGTGTGTGTATTCACCTAGTTGTATTCACCTAGTTGTGCTTTCGGGGGTTGAGCTCTGGCTCTTTCGGCCTGCCTCTCTCAACTGTCAATCAATCAACTTTTTTCACACACACACACACACACACACACACACACACACACACACACACACACACACACACACACACACACACACAGGAAGCAGCTTGTAGCAGCTGTCTATCTCCAAGGTAACTATGTACTACTAGGTAACAGGGGTAACAGGGTGAAAGAAACTCTGCCCATGTGTTTTCACCGGCGATCGATCCCCGGTCCACAGGACTACGTATCCAGCGTGCTGTCCACTCAGCCACCAGGCGCGCGCGCGTGTTTATGTGTGTATGTGTGAATGCTGCTGTGTCGTGACTGTGGATTCTACTGTGTTGTCAAGTTGGCTTTATGTGTAGTCATGACCAAGTTTAGTGTAAGTGAAAGAATCATTGAAATGTGATGATCTCAACCAGTATGACGATGACTGCGTCAACCAGTATGACGATGACTGCGTCAACCAGTATGTCGATGACTGCGTCAACCAGTATGACGATGACTGCGTCAACCAGTATGACGATGACTGCGTCAACCAGTATGACGATAACTGCGTCAACCAGTATGAAGATGACTGCATCAACCAGTATGACGATGACTGCGTCAACCAGTATGAAGATGACTGCGTCAACCAGTATGAAGATGACTGCATCAACCAATATGACAATGACTGCGTCAACCAGTATGACAATGACTGCATCAACCAGTATGACGATGACTGCGTCAACCAGTATGACGATGACTGCGTCAACCAGTATGACGATGACTGCGTCAACCAGTATGAAGATGACTGCGTCAACCAGTATGAAGATGACTGCGTCAACCAGTTTGAAGATGGCTGCGTCAACCAGTATGACGATGACTGCATCAACCAGTATGAAGATGACTGCATCAACCAATATGACAATGACTGCATCAACCAGTATGACGATGACTGCATCAACCAATATGACGATGACTGCATCAACCAATATGACGATGACTGCATCAACCAGTATGACGATGACTGCATCAACCAGTATGACGATGACTGCATCAACCATGCGCCGTATCTGGTAGAAAACTACCACCAGAGAGAGAGAGAGAGAAGAGGACAATCAGGGACTTGTGTCCTGCCGGAGAGACAGCTTGAGCCTGACGTCTGGCTGAGGACACCGTGAGGACATTCATTTGACCACAGAATAGAAACGAAAGTGCAAAGCGGCCGAGGCGAGAATTTAATTAGAGAATCTGGACTGAATGTGAGGGAAGGTGAGCGTCCCTTGTGGAGGCTGTGGTATATTTGATGATGCTGGAGTGTGGAGATGAAGAGGGCTTAAAGTGGGGTTTGAAAAGCCGTCCTTTCCTCTCCTCCCGGGAGGCTGTGTCGCCGTGAATATGAACGTCACTTGACGGCAAAATAGAAGAGAAGTTACCACGAAACTCGTAGAGATAACTTAGGAAATAGACAACGGATATCTAAGCTCGACGGGTATTGCAGAAGCGATACCGTGAGCAAAGATATGATGATCTATTGTTGTTAGATGAACTTGATGAACCATTGTGGTTAGATGAATTTGACGAGTAAGCCTTACCTTGTGGATACCTTGAGATGATTTTGGGGCTCAACGTCCCCGCGGCCCTGTCCTCGACCTGGCCTCTTTGTTGTTAGACTGGTTAACTAGACTGTTGAACGCGGCCGCTTGCAGCCTGACGTACGAGTCACAGCCTGGTTGGTCAGGTATCCATTTGAGGTGTTTATCCAGTTCTCTCTTGAACACTGTGAGGGGTCGGCCAGTTATGCCCCTTATGTGTAGTGGAGGCGTGTTGAACAGTCTCGGGCCTCTGATGTTGATAAAGTTCTCACTCAGAGTACCTGTTGCACCTCTGCTCTTCAACGGAGGTATTCTGCACATCCTGCCATGCCTTCTGGTCTCATGTGATGTTACTTCTGTGTGCAGGTTTGGGACCAGCCCCTCTAGTATTTCCGCGTGTAAATTATTATGTATCTCTCCCGCTTCCGCCCAAGAGAATACAGATTTAGGCATTTTAGTCGGTCCCAATAGATCTTGGTTAAAACCAATGTGGTAAATTTAACGAACTATTGATGGTTAGAAAAATCTGTATATTTTTTTCGGATATCCCCGTAACTATGTCAATACATAGAGAGTGTTTCATGAGACAATGACTTTTAACAAAGATACTTATGCAATTAAATAAAATAAATAAAACTCTGCTACATTTTGCTTAAGATCAATCAATCTCCGAAGGGTTATTAGGGCCACCACAATAGCTTTTAATGACCAATACTTAAATCCTGAATAAAGCCCATGACTAAAGCAAAATCTTAGTGTATATACGTATAGTCACCTGGTATGCATATCTAATACAAAGTTATAAATAATTTATGAAGCTCTTTGGCAATTCATTAAAAGCCTGACACTTTCTTCAGATAATTACGTTCCTCATAATTACCATACCTAAATAATTATTTACGCACTTCTACAATCGCAAGTAATCAATGAACCATCAGAGAGAACATACTTGTTCTTTATAACTTTCGTGTAGGAGATAGGGTTGGAGAAGGGGAGCGTAGTGGGAGTCCGTACCGTGGGAGTGACTGTTGCGAAGTAACGTGGGAGTAACTGGTATGAGGTAGCTCCAGAGTGAGTGGAATGAGGTAGCATGGGTGAGGATTAGCGTGAGGTAGGATGGGAGTGACTGGTGTGTGTGGTCAAGTGGAATGATCAACCACTTTAGAGAGGAAAGTAGGTGAAGGAACAGCCGAGGGTGCCAACGTAGGAAATTGTGGTTAGAACGTGTGAAAAAAATCAATAAGGATGTGACTTGTGAGACTATACGTTAGAGGCTTCAGGCCCCCATGTGTCATGTATGTATATGATGGACCCACAATCGTCATATAACGACACTGGTGTGGCTATATGAAGCGTTATATGACGACACGATCTGATCACAGGCGCCATACCATCAATACAAAGTCTATGGTTGTTGTTCTCATCACGTAGCAGAAATGAAAGAAAATGTCAATCCACAGTATAATTGCCAACTCATCACAGTTATATAGAATGGGTTGAATTAATATGCTAAAATTCCAGAAATAATTAGCATATTCAATATTGGAAGTGAGAGGACTTTCACAAACAGTCCTGCATGATATAATTATTTTGCTAATTTATCATGAAATAAATCATGAAAGACATAACTAAGCAAGTTACACAGACAGACCAAGGGGCACACTGTCTGTGGCACCTTGTGATGTGTCAGCTACCAAGTTTCCATTTTGAGCTTCAGGTAATCTCATGAGACCGGAGAACACAGCTCGTTTAAAAGTTGACCAGACCACACACTAGAAAGTGAAGGGACGACGATGTTTCGGTCCGTCCTGGACCATTCTCAAGTCGATTGTGAGAACGTTTAACAGTCTCTCCTGAGGCCCACACATGAGGAAACTGGGAACCTCCCACAGTATCGCCCAGATAGAGGCTCTCGATAGACATCATTATGTCTAAAATTGAAGTGCATAATGCTCACCTCAGACCAGGTAACTTGAAAAGTATTTATAAAAATAATTATTATTTGTCTTAAAAAATTATCATAGTTTTTATACATTAATATCAAATTATAAATATTGAATTTGGTGAATGGTTAGGCATAGGTATTTAGGTAGGTATTTTGGGTTTGGTGTTTTGGGTCTTTTCGTAATTTGTAATAAAAGTATATAAGTTATGTTTTTTGATGATATGTAGCTTCGAAAACAGCGAGAGATGGGAAAAGTTAAAACGTAGTTAGCTATGACCCATGTGTAAAGCGGCCCGTCCTCATCAACAAAGACCAAATGTTCGTTAATCTAACCTCCAAAATCCCCTGTTTATCAATAAAGAAACAGTTTACACTACGACTCACAATTGATGACGTTCAAATATTTCCCAAAAGAGTGCTTCTCTGACGACCTCTGTTCGTATCGCAACTCTGCAAATGCTTCACACAAGTACTTCAATTACAAATTATTGCCCACAGACCCATAACATCGAACCTAACCAAATTATAAGTATAATTATTAGTAATAATAATGTCTTCTCACAGACATAATAACATAGGGTTAAAACCCACACTTGTGTATATGTAAAATTTATGTAAGGAATTTTCACCAAGTCTATTTACAACAATTATAACTGTTAATTCTATTCACGATATGAAACCAAAGGTGCAAAATCATAGTACCATATAATAGATGAATTTTGGGTTCGGCTGCCGCTTGCCCGAGCATATAGCCTTGAGGCCGGCTTGTGTGTAAAGTGTTTTTCTTTCATAATAAATATTTGACATTTGGTTATAATGGACAAGCTGAGGAAAACTGGTCTCAGTGCAGGGAGTCGGTCGGCCGAGCGGACAGCACAGTGGACTTGTGATTCTGTGGTCTCGGGTTCGATCCCGGGCGCCGGCGAGAAATAATGGGCAGAGTTTCTTTCACCCTATGCCCCTGTTATCTAGCAGTAAATAGGTACTTGGGTGTTAGTCAGCTGTCACGAGCTGCTTCCTGGGGGTGTAGGCCTGGTCAAGGACCGGGCCTGCGGGGACACTAAAAAAAAAAAGCCCCGAAATCAACTCAAGATAACCTCAAGATAGCGTGTTCTCTTGAGTTTAACCTGAAACGTACACACCCAAGCAACCCCCCAAACCCTAACGATACATACCAAACGTGAATATTTGTAAACAGTAACTTTTCATGGTAATTTGTATTGTGTAAGTTGGGCATCGTAACGTACAAAATGAGACGTGTTAGTATGAGAGGACAGATTGGAGAGGTTACAACTACATACGCATGCGAGAACCCGTTCAACGCCTTATTTAAATAAGGCATCGCATTGATCAAGTCTTGTATTATTTAAACCGTTTCACACCATATTTCTCCATTCGACTTTCCGAAAAAAATACCTTAAACTATAAGTAAGAAATTTGGCGCAAGGATATTTTTCCGCTTATGTTATTCAAAGGCTGAGAGATCAATATCTGACAGTTGATATATTCTGTTTGTTGACTATATCAGGTACAGTTTTCTGAGAACACTGACAGAGATAAATTTTCTCTGAGAGCAAGATTATTTTTTAGCAAAATATATAGTCGTGTTTTTGTGAAGTATTCTGAGAGACTCACAAAATCCATATCGCCCACATGGCTGGCGCTAGAACCCACGAGACAGGATTGCTATATCTTGCCAAATATATCAGATACGCTAATCCCCTCTCAACTAATCCATAATAGCGGCAGTAAATCCGGTAAACATAACGAACATTTCCCCTCTGATATTGCACTAGTGAGCAAATATTGTGATCATGCTGTCACTTAAATTAAGCAACAACCCTTTTGCAGTTTCCTTAAACATGTCCTTATTGTTGCGACTGACTAGCAAAATCACACTATATCCAGATATCGGTGTGTGAAAAGAAAGATTCCTCAGCGACTGTGTATTTGTATACAGCTCTCGCGTGTTAAATATAATGATTGATGGGTAAGTATACTCGCTTGTAAACCAAAAGAGGTGCACCATGTACCCTTATTGCCGTGAAACAAGCATAAGTTTAGCTGATATAAGGAGGCGATATATCATCCCGAGCACAGGCATCAGCTTATAGCTGCATAGGGGCGCCATGTATCATCGTGAATGCAAGCATAAGCTTAGCAGCATAGCATCGCCTACGCATCATCCTGAATGCAAGCATGAGCTTAGCAGCATAAGCTACACACAATACTCCAGGACTAGGAGGGCAAGAGCTGGCTCGAGAGGTAATTTGCATGCATAATTCATAGTGTGCAATATTTCAAGGCGGCGCAGGCGGCCTTTTCTCCTGACACCTAACTCTGCCGGCTGTATTGGCCAATACAGCCGGCAGCCGGCAATCTAATACCTGCCGGCTGCATTGGCCTGATATCCAACACCTGCCGGCTGCATTGGCCTGATATCCAACACCTGCCGGCTGTATTTGGGAATTCCTTAGGAGCTATATTAAACAAAAGAAAAGTTAAACAAATTTGGAATTGAATTGAACCATGATAAATATTCTTGATTCTTGTCTGTGTCACAACTGTGTATCAGTCCTCACCCCCTCTCTGTGCTACCCCTCGCCCCTCTCTGTGCTACCCCTCGCCCCTCTCTGTGCTACCCCTCGCCCCTCTCTGTGCTACCCCTCGCCCCTCTCTGTGCTACCCCTCGCCCCTCTCTGTGCTACCCCTCGCCCCTCTCTGTGCTACCCCTCGCCCCTCTCTGTGCTGCCCCTCGCCCCTCTCTGTGCTACCCCTCGCCCCTCTCTGTGCTACCCCTCGCCCCTCTCTGTGCTACCCCTCGCCCCTCTCTGTGCTACCCCTTTGTGTCACACCTTTGTGTATGTGTGTCACCTCTTTCTGTGTCACCTGCAACCATAAATTAAACTAATAATTACCACTGAAGAAGTTTCTAAACTACTGTAAATTACAAATAATTTGCCAGCTGTTGCCAATCAGACTCGATGAATCATTATTGCCAGAAATTGTTCCGTAGTTCTGATGGGTTGCAAATGTCGCCCCATTTTTTTTTAAAGGAAATAAGTCACTGATATATTGATGTCGTCCAAATCGTTGCACGAGGAATTCATGATTAATATTAATCAAAACCCAAGAAGATAATGCATTAAGGTTCGAAATAGACCCAATAGGATTTGGAGTTAGATGATTGGCTTCATTTACCCCCCAAAATTAGTTGAAGCCTTTTGTTGACCAGGCCACACACTAGAAGTTGAAGTGACGACGACGTTTCGGCTCAATCGACTTGAGAATGGTCCAGGACGGACCGAAACGTCGTCGTCCCTTCAACTTCTAGTGTGTGGTCTGGTTAACATACTTCAGCCACGTTATTGTGACTCATCGCCTGCATAGTTGAAACCTTCATTATTTGATAGTTACTTTGTTCGATTTTTCCAAAACAATAACTAGATCTAATTCCATTACTAATCGACATGGGAAAAACAAATGAGAAATGTTTAAAAAAAAATTTAAGGGTTGTATTGTATCAAAATACACCGGTGTTTATTCCGAGTGTCCCCTCGATGTCTGTAATACACGTTGCAGTGTACTACAGTGTATTTCTCTATACACTGTATCCAGGGATACATTGTATCCCTGGAACTGCCGTTACGGGATACGTCGAAGTTCACAGTAACCACCTGGCGGATACGTCGAATTTCACAGTGACTTCCTGGCGGATACGTCGAATTTCAGTGACCTCCTGGCGGATACGTCGAATTTCACAGTGACTTCCTGGCGGATACGTCGAATTTCACAGTGACCTCCTGGCGGATACGTCGAATTTCACAGTGACTTCCTGGCGGATACGTCGAATTTCACAGTGACCTCCTGGCGGATACGTCGAATTTCACAGTGACTTCCTGGCGGATACGTCGAATTTCACAGTGACTTCCCAGGGGAAGAGTTGAATGTGAAGATTCATAAGAAGTATAACTAGATTGACAGCGCCCTGCTGTGTGTCCGAAAAGGTTCTCAACACCGTCCTGGGGAGGATTTCTAGCATGTGAATAGTCCACTTTTTCTCTAAAGAGTCGTGTAATTACCCCGTGGCTCCCAGAACATGTGGATATCCACCTCTGTGCTCCACATCAGAGCATCTGATGTGGAACATCATTTTTCAACACACTTTCCTGTGCTGGTGAAAACCCGGAAGACCTTCTCCCTCCAGGATATACAAATCCCTTAGGTCGAGTGAGCATCATTTGAAGAGAAGGGAAGTTTCTCTTTAGTTTGTCCTAAACTATTATGAGAAAGTGATTGATTGATGGTGAAGAAGCCACCTAAGAGGTGGCACGGCCATGAGTAGCTCCGAAGGTGATAGATGTTTGGAGTGAATGTGTTTTTTTTTTTTTTGGGTCTTGTAATATCTTGAAGTGTGTCTGGGCCTGCATTGGTGCAAGAAAATGCCATGCCAATACGACTGTATAGCACTTGGAAGGGATCCTGATAAGGACTTGGGATGGGATGGTGGGAGTAGGGGGGGGGGGAGGAATGGTGCCCAACCACTTGGACGGTCGGGGATTGAACGCCGACCTGCACGAAGCGAGACCGTCTCTCTACCGTCCATTAGAGAAAGTACAGAAAGGAGAAATAAAGTTAAATATAATTTAACTGTATTTCCCCATCTAGGTCAAAGGGTGTTGTTTCCCCCAACCACTTCAAACAAAGGCAATATACTTCTTCAGTTTCCTCTGACCCCTATTTCCTAAGCTTGTTGATATCTTACTCCTCTCACATAAGCTTGTTGATATCTTTCTCCCCTCTCTCTCGTGATCTCCGTGATATTCCCCTCCCACCTCTTTTAACTTGCTGATATCCTATTCCTCCCCACACTCCTGAGCTTGTTGATATTCTATTCATTTCCCCCAGGATAGGGAGCTCGGTCTCCAGGGGAGCAGAGACGGCTGTACCTTCGTGGGCTATACTACGAGCGTCCTACAGATGGGCGTTCCTGGGCGCTGGGAACAGATGGCATAAATAATACACGAATTGTTTGCGGGGTTTGTTATATTTGAGGGTGTTTAGTATCACAAGTTAATGAGTGAATAATCGATCCCCAGTCCCCTCTACACACACACACACACACCAGCCACACACACACACACACACACACATACACACACACACAGTGTGTAGTTAGTAAACAGTTTATTGACAGTTGAGAGGCGGGCCGAAAGAGCAAAGCTCAACCCCAGCAAACACAACTAGGAGAATACATAACTAGGTGAATACACACAAGCCCACAACAGATGCGTTACTTCCAGGAATATCTATTTATTGCTAAAGGGTAAATAAAAAGATTATCCAGGTATTTTGTGACCTTAGCCAGACCTCTCACTATACTAAACCTCACTACCCATCAGACTTCACACACACTAAACTCAGAGTTTCTCTCTCTCTCTCTCTCTCTCTCTCTCTCTCTCTCTCTCTCTCTTCTCTTCTCCCTTACTCTTCCTCTATTTCGTTCATCGCTGCTCATTCCCTATATTAATTCTTTATATTTTACACATGGCTTATTCTCTTGCCTTTTTCCATCTAGATTTTCTTTATTCATTTACATTCTTCTTCTGATCGTGAGTGTACATAGAAGTAGCGAACACTTTCCAGATGACTTTCTCGATTCATTTTGTGGAACTGAGTCGCATAGATTAGTGGGAGTTTTAGTGTTTACATGTATAAGACTCGTGTTGATTAAAGAGGATAAGAGAGTGTTTGGGGTTTTGAGGTTCAGACTTGATTTGACTCTTTCATCAATATATAACCTAGATATCGCTCATGGTATACATGCTCGAGCATTATGGAATATAACCAAAAGTATGTTTCAGTTGTTGACCAGATCCTATTAGGTGAGTATCTAATTTAGATTAGATCCTATTAGGTGAGTATCTAAATAATCTAAATAGGATTTAGATTAGATAGGACCACACGCACTCCTGTTACTTCAGTTGCGTGTAGTGAAAGCTTGATCCAAGGAAGGTGTATACAGTGCCTTCTATTGTTGGTCTTTGTTGTGTGTTGCTCACTGTTCATTCTGTGTATCTTTGGCTTTTTGTGACCATTACGATAGTGAGAAATGACAGTGAGACACATGTCACTCGTGAGAGTGGCTGAGTGACACGTGTAGTGGCCGGAAAAGTTCTAACTACATGCGAGGGACACATTTATGTGGCCTTGGTGTTTGCTACATGCATTATATTTCTTGAATAATGGTAATAAATTCTTTAAAAATATATGTTATTGATTAACATATTTATTGTTATCAATGACCATAAGCAAACACTATACAGTGCCCCATTGATAACAAAGGATCAATATTTCATATGTGTCTTGCAATAATACCAACATTGCAAACTAACAGCAGGTGTACCAGGATAAAAAAACAAAAACAAATGTGAATTAGTAAAACGTAAAATGCTGGAATTTAGTTGAGGTGAAAGACAAATGACATGACACAGATTTTTCTATACTTTCTGCAATTTGAATATTTTACGTATTGCATTTTGCACGATTGGGTCAACGGAATTTGAAATGTTATTTACTAATTCTGTCATCGTGCGTTTGCATGGAATCACCCCTCACCCCTTTTTCTGAGGATTAATATCGAAGACGTTGTGAATATTTTCAGAAAGTTGCGATGCCGGTGTCAGGCGTCAAGGTTTTTAGCGCCATCTATTGATCGTGAGGGCAAGCTACCTCGACGAGCGCTGCCAGCGCCCTCTTTGGAAACTCTACTTTTTAAAGTGGTATCACCATGTGAAAAGGACGGAGAGGGAAGAGATGGAAGTGAGAGAGGGAAGTGAAAGGTTCACGTATAGTGCCCTTTCAACACATTTGTTTTTCTTGCTCCCGTGTGACTTAGTCACTTTCAGACCCCATTGTTATGTTATATATCGCAAAAAACGAAAATTTTAACCTATTCTAGTTAACAAAGGAGAGCAAGCGAGCACATCACTAGTGTAATACTCTTATTTCATTTATGAATGTAAACATCACGTAAGTCAAAGTTGTTGCTATCTCGGCCTTGGTTGAAATGTTATCAGTCTTATATCAGCCTGTTCTTGAGAGCGTTTCCACCGTCAAGAAACTGTCGTGAAGAAACTAAAGTGCCCTAACCTAACAAGCCAGAAGACCTACGAGCAGAAATCGGGATATTATGTCAATTTGGCGAGGCGCTATCATTTTCTAGCACGCCGGTTTTTGGCCTTAGGTAAAGTATGCGTCAAAATGCGACGTGATATTAAGAGAACGGGATGGGTATCAAGTCTGGTTGTACACAATCAATACACTCTGGCACCGTATGAATGCTGGTTAGCATTGTAAATGTGTGGCCACGTTTGTGGTAGAAAAAACTCTACATCCAACACACTGTGACACTCTACTTCCAATACACTATGGTACTCCACACCCAATACACTATGGTACTCCACACCCAATACACTCTGGTACTCCACACCCAATACACTCTGGTACTCCACACCCAATACACTCTGGTACTCCACATCCAATACACTCTGGTACTCCACACCCAATACACTCTGGTACTCCACACCCAATACACTCTGGTACTCCACACCCAATACACTCTGGTACTCCACATCCAATACACTCTGGTACTCCACACCCAATACACTCTGGTACTCCACACCCAATACACTCTGGTACTCCACACCCAAGCAGAACAATCATGCACATCATTTCTAGCTGTGATAAGGATTGATGAGTTCTTACAATAGTAGTAGGCGTCCATCAGTCTCAGGAGACTATAGAGTTGGGCTCTGGTTGTTGGTCTGGAGTGGCCTCTCCAGGGCGCAAAGCCAGGGTAGGTTGATAGTTGGAAGAAGCTGTTACCCATGCAGCAGGATTTATCTTTTAATATACAATTAATTATCGGTGGTCAGTGAAGTGCGCTGAAGCTGAAATATCGAAGCAATTCAAGGATGAAGATATTCTCACCCGCCTTTGACGTGGTTCCTTGTAAAGCAGTCAGCCCTGATTGCTTCTTACAAATAGTAATGAGTTTTCCCCCCCCCTGATCTCTCATTGGTACATAAGACTCCCTTCCCAAAGGACGCTGAACTTGATTATGCAGTTACTCTGATACCTGAATGCACTTATAGGTAAGGAAACGTCACTACAATCCTCTACAAATGTACGTTACTTGTTCACAAATTAATCAATAATCATGTTACAAAATGAACCACGAAGCAGTTATTTACATCAGAGTCTACTAGTCACTACTGGAGGGTCACATATTCTTGGGAATACATTGAAAATAAGTATTTAACCGAGGTTTAATATAGAAATTTTCTGGGAGGAAAACTCATACACTTTCCTCATTTGCTGCTATAGTTTGTTCGTGTGAAAGAAAGATGATTATTCACAATTTTGATCTAGACGTTGGGTGGGTACTTCCGATCATCACGTTTTCCTCTAGAATGCTGCTTGCCAATCTGGTAGTCATCAAAATACATCTAGATGCACACGCGCGACCAGTGAATGAACTGAATCAGGAATCGAACCCAGGTTTTCTCGCTTGCGTGGCGAATGGACGACTGACTCATCCACGGGCTTTAAACAAACCCCAGCTTGTACGTGACATTTACGAGTTAAGGAAACATATCGCATCTGAGCGCCCTCGAGGTGCTGTCGAAATGGGTTTCGGATTGAGAGTTAGTGACCATATTCAGAGCAAGTAAGAGATTTGAAATATTCAAGAGAATGAATATTGAAAGACAGAGAATTGGGATAACAATGGCTCTAAGAAATCGAACATAAGAGGTAAAGCGACGAAGCTGAGTGAGAGTACAAAAAAAGAGGAGATAAATGATTAGAAAATAAATAAGGGAATATATAAAAGGGAAAATAGAGTAAATGAAGACGAGAAAGAAAATGTAATAACACAAATGCAAATATGGTGGAATTGCTAATTAACTAGTATAAAAATTATGAGAAGTTGGAGTGTGTATGAGCTAGTGTGTGTGTGTGTGTGTGTGTGTGTGTGTATGTGTTTTTGTACTCACCTAGTTGTATTCACCTAGTTGTGCTTGCGAGGGTTGAGCCTCAGGCTCTTTGGTCCCGCCTCTCAACCGTCAATCAATAGGTGTATACGTTTCTAATCCAACTTGCATGTGTGTGTGTGTGTGTGTGTGAGTGAGACAGAGAATGAGAAGGTTGGCAAGAGCGGTTGAGTGCAAACAAGACAGACTGTTCCTCGACAATTTCGCTTCACTGGTAACGAGGGAACACCAGACAAGTAGTCCATAATTATTCCGGAGCGGCAGTTTTAAGCCCTCGTGTGAAGTGTTAATTGGCAATTTCTCACAGTCGTTAGGATGGAAGGGGAGTGGAGGGGGGGGGGGGAGGAAGGGTGATGGTGGTGGTTGAGGGTAATTGATTAGATTTTCCTTATGCTCATTTTCGACACACATATCACGGACTATATCACTTACTGAGTATAGCGGGAATAACTATATTCGTGATTTCAAGAGGAATAAAGGAGGAAGGAGAGGAAAACTGAGAATTAAGTAGCTCGATAATAAGAACAAACGGTAATATGGGAAAGCAAATGGAGGAAGAGACTAGAAATTAATAAGAGAATAGTAGGAATAAGAATGTGGGAGGTAGAACAGGAGTGAACGAGAAAGAGAAAACAGGAACATCGTGCTTTACAAGAAAAGGTTGATATCTTCGTTCTTATTATATATATATATATATATATATATATATATATATATATATATATATATATATATATATATATATATATATATATTGGTGTATACTGGCAGCAGGTTTTCTTTCAAACATGTTTCATTGAATATGACCGCATATTCTGTATTTATTATTTTCTGGTTTAGGGCTTCTATCCCTCTAACTATTTTCTTAGCATCAGGGCTTAATTGAAATAGGAGTTCTCCAAAACTCATTTTCGTACTTTTAAGGTGAAGAAAAGAAGTGATTTACTATAGAGTGTATTACACTTATTTGTATAATTTGCACGACGTTTCGAACCTCCATGGTTCATTCTCAAGTGAACAGATCTTACAATACTAGTTGATTTTATACCCGCATTAGGTCAGGTGATAATACAATGAAGGTGAAAACATGGGGGGATACATAAGGGATAAACATAGGGGCTGCAGAAGGCTTATTGGCCCATACGAGGCATCTCCTATCCAAACACAAAGATTAATCCAGTGTAATTGGCCTGTTATGTTGGACATTGTCTTCTGTGTTGGCATCGATATGTTCTTGTCTTGTCCTTACTCTCATGGTGGGTAGAGTAAATAGTTCGTAAATAGTTAAGTAATGGGGTGAGGGGTGGAGCTATCTCATGGGGTGAGGAGTAAATAGTTAAGCCCTGATGCTAAGAAAATAGTTAGAGGAATAGAAGCCCTAAACCAGAAAATAATAAATACAGAATATGCGGTCATATTCAATATACTGTATATATATATATATATATATATATATATATATATATATATATATATATATATATATATATATATATATATATATATATATAAACCTGTATGTGTAGAATACTACATGTAGGAAGAAGAGACACAGGATAGCCAAATACCTGCAAGAGGTTGTGAGGCTTTGACAACGCCATCTATTGATCGAAATGAGAAACTTCACACACTCCCCGCAGTCGGACTAGAAATGTTTCGCACTTTTTATTGCCATAAATGTTTCAAAGAGGTTTATTACCAAGTTCCCCGCAGAGGAAAACTCATTAAGAGCACGATGCATAATGAAAATGAGCGTGTTTTTCCGGCATATTTCAACCTGAACTCGTGCATGATGACCAGGGCACACATCACAAAATGAAGAAACGACATTTCTGTTCGTTCTGTGACATCTTTTTTTTTACAAGAAATTCTAATCAGTAATCTTAATTATCTCATATGGGCATTATGTTAATATTATAACATTTGCGATTCATTACATAAGAGCATCGTTTTTTATTATATATATATATATATATATATATATATATATATATATATGTATATATATATATATATATATATATATATATATATATATATATATATATATATATATATATATATATATATATATATCCGTTCAGGCTTGTTCGCATATTTATATAAAATATCGCATAATCCTAGCTCTCATAAGGCCACCTGCTCGTTCTGTACATTATTAAATCATAGACTGCAACAGCTGTAAAAATAATGATATATTGATCTATTTCTTTCTAACATGAGCTCATTGTTTCAAAGAAATTCTTCATTATATGTATGTCCTGGAAAATGGGGGCGATGGTACATTGATTAATAGTAATTAGTTTTAATAATTGGTTATACGATACAAAAACCGTTCGAAAAACCCAACATGTTCGTCTCGATTGCAGAAAACTAACACACACTTCCTATGGTATGGCTCCTGGAAGCTGGGTACCTGCACTGGAAACTAAAGTTTATACTCTAGAATATAGGTAACTTAAACGGGAAACTTGCTGCAAATGCTGAAAGTATTTGTAGGTTACTTGCTGAAAAGATAAATTAAACGTAGTATGACAAAAAGAATTAAAGATGTTGCTTCTATTAGAATAAATAATGTGACGTTGTATAATGAAGGTGACTCTCAAACCCACAAAAATATTGAGAGAAGTTACCTCAAAAAAATAACAAATACACCTTAGTAAAGCTCACGAAGTTGAACAGAAGGGAAATAGGTGTGATTTCCTCGAGGCGTTCTGGCGAAATGGGTGATTGAACTAGAAACGGAAAAGATTTTTACCTGCATGCCAATTATCCAAATGGATTACATTTTTACAAAACGTGAATTCGATACGCAAAGAAAGATCAGCGGAAGATTTCGTGTAATCCTCAATTTCGTACACAACAATGGCGGTGGATTTATTCATAACGGGATTTATAAATGACCTGTGCATTTTTTCACTCTTTTTATACAGCAGCCCAACTAAATAAATGTTGAATATTTAAATTACTAGAATATTTGAAGAAGTGAATCATTGAACTTCTACAGATAGAATATGCTATTTTTATTTTTAGCAGAAAATAATTGCACTATTTGCAATCTCTCTCTGGAAATCATTAGGACTTAAGAGAGTAAAGGAACATAGTTGTGATGGTACCCCAGCCTTAATACCAAAGCAAAACAACAACAAATAAATTATACCTGGCTGGCATTGAAGCTGTATTGACTCTCGCTCTGTTGTATTTACAAGCAAAATACAAAACAAAATCAGCTACATAAAAAAGCAATATATGAGCACACAGTTAATTAAACAGTTGTATTAAAAACAAGTTTTTCTCTTTAATTAAGGCTCGTTCAAATCTAAGAATAATGCAACTTACCACTCATCGCTTTGGTTGAGTCAGGTTAGGAATATGCAGGTTAGTTTGACTTAGTTTAAGTTAGTTTAGCGTAGATAACTTAACGTTACGTTCGATTAGCTTGGCACATTTTACACATCATACAATCTGTGTACAGTTCGTTTGTTTGAAAGATATTAAAGATAACAAAGTGTTGGAGCATTATTAACAAAAATCTTCCTAAGCATGGGAATTAACGCTACACAATTTAACTTCAAAACAAGAGAGATTAAAAATAAGAGCGACTAAAATATGATGCACGCATACTAGATAATGAACTGAAACTCGCATACACAGCTCCATGCCTCGCTTAGTATATGTGACTACGCTTATAATGTGCAATTAACATGACAAAGTGACCAAATATAGCCTAATACTGCACAGAATACGTGCAATAACACAATATATGTTCAAAGTGCGTATATCCAGACTGTGATAGTCACCAATATATCAAATGGTGTTATAAGTTATAGAATTGGTGTTATATGTTATAGAAGTGGTGTTATAAGTTATAAAATGGTCGGGAATTAATGAGTGTGAAAAAAAACTGCGAAAGGTGGGGCTTAGGAGCTATATGTAACGATCCACGCAAAAACATAGTAAGGGTAAATACATTAAAAACACACTCCCATGAAAATGCAAACCCACAAACACACACAAATTAAAACAAAAATACACCCACATGCTCGTATTCATCTGACATCCTTTTCCTTCCCCACAGGAGCTTAATTTAGAAGATTTTCTGCTCTGTGTGTCTCATCCTTTTTTCAGTGGGTCATTTGAAAGCGAATATATATATATATATGTATGTGTACTCACCTAGTTGTACTCACCTAGTTGTGTTTGCGGGGGTTGAGCTCTGGCTCTTTGGTCCCGCCTCTCAACCGTCAATCAACAGGTGTACAGATTCCTGAGCCTATCGGGCTCTGTCATATCTACACTTGAAACTGTGTATGGAGTCAGCCTCCACCACATCACCCCCTAATGCATTCCATTTGTCAACCACTCTGACACTAAAAAAGTTCTTTCTAATATCTCTGTGGCTCATTTGGGCACTCAGTTTCCACCTGTGTCCCCTTGTGCGTGTTCCCCTTGTGTTAAATAGACTGTCTTTATCTACCCTATCAATCCCCTTCAGAATCTTGAATGTGGTGATCATGTCCCCCCTAACTCTTCTGTCTTCCAGCGAAGTGAGGTTTAATTCCCGTAGTCTCTCCTCGTAGCTCATACCTCTCAGCTCGGGTACTAGTCTGGTGGCAAACCTTTGAACCTTTTCCAGTTTAGTCTTATCCTTGACTAGATATGGACTCCATGCTGGGGCTGCATACTCCAGGATTGGCCTGACATATGTGGTATACAAAGTTCTGGTATACAATCTGGCTCCTATGTGTGTGTGTATGTGCGTGTGTGTGTGTGTGTGTGTGTGTGTGTGTGTGTGTGTGTGTGTGTGTGTGTGTGTGTGTGTGTGGGTGGGTGTCTATGTAAGAATCATCACAAAAAACACGTAATTCAGTTATAGGTAAATATCCACATAGAGAAAATACACGGAAAAGCTCTGATTATATTTCCGTTTAAAACATTTTCCAGGAATATAGCTTAAGAATGTGTTAATGTAGGGAAAGCCTCTGGTTAGTTTAGCTTTTCTTATGTGAAAACTTGAAAAACTAACTTACAATCAATAAATAATATTATATTCATGCATTAGTTTTTTAATCTAAATATTCCTCAATGGTAATTTGGGTGAATAAGATTAATAGTGGAACAGTCAGGTACCTCATGGCGTAGCTGTCAGTTGTAATATCAGCGAGAACACTAAAGACGAGCCTCGAACTATTTTATCTGCTGAGGTCAGAATACTGTGTAATGACGTTAGTTTTTCCGCATCAGGATTCATAATCCATGTAATCTCTGGGTTACGTTATAGATCGTTAGTGTACTTGCGTCAGTTTCCAAAACTAATGAAGGGTACCTATAGGTTGTTCTTGGCCCGTAGCGGGTGATATAATACTCCTTTGTATGAATGACTATACATGTGTACCAGTTGTGCTCTCTCTCCCTCTCTCTCTCTCTCTCTCTCTCTCTCTCTCTCTCTCTCTCTCTCTCTCTCTCTCTCTCTCTCTCTCTCTCTCTCTCTCTCTCTCTCTCTCTCTCCAAGAAGATGGAGAGTTCGTTTTAAATAGCAGTGTTTTATGCACTTTTCCTCGGCTCGTATCGCACAATATATTTAGGTCTCTAGATAGAATATTTGTTTATTCATATTTGATTTTATTAAATACTCCTCATGCTAAAATATAATTTATTATTATTATTTTAGTGTGGTTATATTATGCATATATTATTATTGGCATTGTTTAATTTTCCTGTTTAAGTTTTAATGCCATTTCCATTTATATTTACTACATAATAAATAATTACCTTCGTTATTATTATTAGTGTCAATTCTATCTAATTTTATTAGCACTTGAGCTGCCAATATACTTGCTTTAATTCTGATAATACGTTAACAGAGTACAGGATAAAGTAAGAAAATATAGAGAAAATATTATTACATTACGTATCCAGCCCTGTAAAGCACTTAGATAAGGATAAGCAAACACTAAATACCTACCAGAAACTCCTAAATAAGCGTCAAAAACATTTAAATACAAGACACGACAACTGGAAAAATATATATATCTTTTGTGGACCCAAAAAATGGAAAACCCGTAATAAAGGCATGGAATACGCTGAAGAAAACTTGCTACGATCTTTTTACACCTTGATCTAATCTTATGCAAAGTGCTGTCAAGGAAAGTTTATAATGGTTAATGCATCTGCTGAATACCTCCAAGAGAGCCTTCGACCATTACCTGATTTGGCCGAGAGAATGGTCAACTGTGCTGTTTGTTGCTAGCATGGAGAGGGAGAGAGAGAGAGAGAGGGAGAGAGAGAGAGAGAGAGAGAGAGAGAGAGAGAGAGAGAGAGAGAGAGAGAGAGAGAGAGAGAGAGAGAGAGAGAGAGAGAGAGAGAGAGAGTGAAAGAGTGAGAGAGAAGTGTTCTCGTGTACTCACCCATCTAGTTGTATTCACCTAGTTCTGCTTGCAGGGGTTGAGCTCTGGCTCTTTGGTCCTGCCTCTCAACTGTCAATCAATCAACAGTTACTAACTACTAATTTTTTTCCACACACACACACACACACACACACACACACACACACACACACACACACACACACACACACACACACACACACACACACACACACACACACACACACACACACACACACACACACACACACAGGAAGCAGCCCGTAACAGCTGTCTAACTCCTAGCTACCTATTGACCGCTAGGTAACAGGGGCATCAGGGGTGAAAAAAAACTCTGCCCATTTTTTGTTCTCGCCGGCGCCAGGAATCGAACCCCGATCGATAGGATTACGAGTCCAGCGTGCTGTCCACTCAGCCACCAGCGCCCCTGTCCACTCAGCCACCAGCGCCCCTGTCCACTCAGCCACCTGTATGTGTGTGTGTGTGTGTGTGTGTGTGTGTGTGTGTGTGTGTGTGTGTGTGTGTGTGTGTGTGACGACGTGGGGGCGGGTGTGAATTGAAATGTTCTTAAATATTGACACGCGTTTTATCACAGGGCGATTTAAGTAATGCATTTGTTTGTGCCCGTATGTGCAAGACATGCATTGGATATTGCATTATTTAGCTCAGTTGTGAGAGGGCAACATGACACAATTGCCTCCATAATCAATACCGCTATCACCACCCCCACCACCACCACTACCACCATCACCACCACCACCACCACCACTACCACCATCACCACCACCACCACCACCACTACCACCATCACCAACGCAATCATCCCCTCGCTCTTTCTCATCACAACCACCTTTACCCACCACCACTATCACCTCTACCACTACCACTATCACCTCTACCACTATCACCTCTACCACTATCACCTCTACCACTACCACTATCACCTCTACCACTACCACTATCACTACCACCACCATTATCACCAACGTCAGAACCACTACCAGCAAGCCTCCACAGACACCACCGCCACTACCATAATCCCAACCACCACAACTACCAACGACCACCACCAACCACCTCCTCTATAACAACCACCATAAACCACCATCGCTGCTCACTACCAAAAGCCATCCTGGGTATAATTGGCCAAGCCAGCCCCTACTTTCATCAACTAAATATTGAAAAGTATAACCTTTTTTTCCAACACAGATTTCTGTGACTTCATAGCAACAAAACTCACCACAATAATATTCCACGGTCAATAAAGTTCACTAAGATAGCAAAGGAAAGATATCCTTCCTTCATATTGTTCATAAATAAACCAAAAATTTGGGTGTTTGTGTAAATTGAAAATACTTCATAATTATTTACCATTGTTGGATTTAAACTAAACTGTTCACTAAGATTATAGAAACCTCGAACCGGAGACGACAAAATATAATTAGAAAGTCTACTGATCACACTGTGGACGACTCATAACAAGAAATTACCTCAGACATACCTAACTGCTGTCCAACTAAGATCAGCTAGTTATTTCTTAGCTCTTTCCTTACAGCTGTCGATAATCGGTAAAACTAGCATCACGTTTTGCTGTCCCCAGTTCGAGGCTCCTATAATCCTAGTGAATATTTCGTAATAATAATTACGAAATATTATTCACGTAATTGTGGTGTCGCATTTTGAACTTTATATTTAATATATTTTTTTGATGCATCACTCGCTAGCCAAAATTAACATGAGTAATTCCAGAGAGCAGGTGCTGGTAGTTTAATGTAATTCCTGCAATAATTGTGCTTGAGATGTGTAATTTGTGTTAATTGTTTAACATTATATTCACGCGCTGTCATCTCGCGTTTTCTATTTCAAGAAACCATTACGATTCCTTGAATTAGAGAAAGTGTAACTAATCTCCTTCTATAAATAACCAGGATTCGAATCCTCTGAGGGGTCATAGAGTTATAGAGATATTTGTGCTTGAGGACCATTCAACTTCTCTCTCTCTCTCTCTCTCTCTCTCTCTCTCTCTCTCTCTCTCTCTCTCTCTCTCTCTCTCTCTCTCTCTCTCTCTCTCTCTCTCTCTCTCTCTCTCTCTCAGATCGCAATATATAATATCGCAAACTCATAATTATAATTTGGGCTTCATTGATTATCATTGGGCTTCAACTGAGAAAAGGAAAAGACATTTGACGTTTAAAAAGAATAAGCGTGTCTCAGCGAGAAAACTACATCAGCCAGTGGCCGGAGCTAACGAGCTCGTGAGATTGTTCATCATCTTAATGTCTGTCAGTTACTTGTGAGTGTGTCGATCTTGGCGAGAAGACAGGTGTAAGAAGGTCATTATCCCTGGGGTGAGAGTAATCTCTAGGGAGTGTGGGGTTAATTTGTTGGTGGTGGGAAGATGGGGGAAAATGTTGGGTATTGCAATAATTTGTTAGTGGGGGGAGGGTGTTGTGGAAGTGGGGGGGTGGGGGGGGGGGGAGTTAGCAGGAGGTATTGATTTGTTGAAGCGGTGCTCATCAGTGTACCTGACACAACTGTGATTGGTGAATTGAAGTCGTTGTTTGAATCATAGAATTGAAAGAATTGAATCTTTTGAATTCTTTCGTTTGAAAGAATTCAACCTTTTGAATCTTAATTTTAAGCCTCATACATAAATTTTGCTTTAGGAAACATACCTTACGTTCTTTTTTAATACATTTATTTTTTTCTTTCGCTAGATTCAAAACCATTATTACACAATTAACCATTTACTTGGTCTACAAAAGACAATTTTATTTATTTGTTCAGAGTTTATTGGCATGTATCATCTGTCCTCAAGACCAAGATAGAACATTCAATACACTTCATTATGAGAGGCATCATGTGGTCGACTTAGGCCCTCTGCATTTTCTTCAATTCGTCTGTTGTTATGTCATCCATCACTGAGTGGGTAACACCTTGATAGAGATAAGATAGAACCCAGTAGGCTCAGGAACCTGTACATAAGTTGATTGAGAGGCGGGACCAAAGAGCCAGAGCTCAACCCCGGCAATCACAAATATGTGAGTACAAATAGTTAGGCAGTCTCCGTGGTGTAGTGGTAAGACACTCGCCTGGCGTTCCGCGAGCGCTATGTCATGGGTTCGTATCCTGGCCGGGGAGGATTTACTGGGCGCAATTCCTTAACTGTAGCCTCTGTTTAACGCAACAGTAAAATGTGTACTTGGATGAAAAAACGATTCTTCGCGGCAGAGGATCGTATTCCAGGGACCATAGGATTAAGGACTTGCCGGAAACGCTACGCGTACTAGTGGCTGTACAAGAATGTAACAACTCTTGTATATATCTCAAAAAAAAAAAAAAAAAATAGGTAACACCTTACTTTACCTCATCTTTTGTTCTGGTTATATACTATGCTTTTCCAGCTATCTAGTTTTCACTTCTTCTCTGCCTCTGAAGATGTTGACAGTGATCAGTGAAACATGTCTCTTAGCATCAGCCAATAATCAAACTGGGAAAGGATTTTTGGAGAGTTAATATTTCCAACTTCCTTCTCAAGTAAAAAATAACAATAAATATAAAGATGATTCGTGCTAGAATCATTATTCTAACTCTCTTTGTTATATTCAATAACATATATATGCTGCCCATCCTCCTGTTTGGATAATAGTTATAGTAACGCTGGGGACCATGCATATATTGACGTAATGGACAATTAGAAAATAGAATTCGTTACTATTTATGCTGCTAATAAAACCTAGTCTGACCATCCCAGGCCTAATACACGCTATTTGAGGTCTTATACAGTACATATATATGTGTTCGGTTTTTACATATATATGTGCAAATATGTGTGGGTTTTACGTTTATTTCTTCGGACTTTACAAAGTGAAGAGAATTTGTTCTCTTCACCATATTCTACTGCCTAATTGTCCATTACGACAATATATACATACGATAGTCCACATCATTACAAAAGGAGAACTATCTAAGCAGGATGATAAGGTTGGTATATTTGTTAATTATTTACAACACTGCTTTCCAATTGCCTTAGGTTCCATTAGTTCTTTTTTGTTTCAAGAGTTGTGTGCTATTAGGGTCAGGCTGTTTAATATTCACATCGTTTTAAACCAATTAATCGGGAAAACGCTCCTTGTTTACCTTCATAACATTGACACACGAAATTACTAAGTGAGTTAGAACATATGTGGAGGTGTATGTGAGGGGTGAGTGTGTGTGTCAAGTTGTGGAGGTGACTGTGGTTCAGAGAACTGATTGATTGATTGATTGATGAAGATTAAGCCACCCAAAAGGTGGCACGGGCATGAATAGCACGTAAGTGGTGGCCGTTTGGAGCCATTACCAGTATCAATAGCTGATACTGGAGATCTGTGGAGGTGCGACTGCACCCTACGGAGAGGTCGTGACCTCTGTCAGAAAGAAAACTAAACCAATAAATCATATTGATAATTTTCAAGGTTAAACAATAATTCAAATTATTTATATAACAAAAAAAATTAGTAAAAATATTTGAAAGATAGAGTTCTGTTTTAGTTGAACACTATCTTAGTGATATTATGGTTGATGGTTATTAATAACTATTGGTTATCGATGGTTATTGATGGTTATTAATAACCATCAATAATCTTGATGGTTAGTGTCATTCCATCACGTCTATCACCAGAATGATGTTGAGTGATGTCAGCCGTGTCAATAAACACTTTCCTTGTTGCTATGGTCACTGTGAAGGTCCCGTAGAGAGTGACGTCACAATTGTCAACAAACAATTTGCTCCTTGCTATAAAGACATCCAAAACGACTTATGAATTTTTGCACGAAGATTGCAACCTTCAGTTGATTTGTCTCAATGTTTATTTGTGGTCTTGTTGCTGTTATTTATATCTATGTACTTCGGTATAAAAGTATTTGTGTGCACAATATATATATACATATACATATATATATATATATATATATATATATATATATATATATATATATATATATATATATATATATATATATATATATATATATATATGTCGTACCTAGTAGCCAGAACTCACTTCTCAGCCTACTATTTAAGGCCCGATTTGCCTAATAAGCCAAGTTTTCCTGAATTAATATATTTACTATAATTTTTTTCTTATGAAATGATAAAGCAACCCTTTTCTCTATGTATGAGGTCAATTTTTTTTTATTGGAGTTAAAATTAACGTAGATATATGACCGAACCTAACCAACCCTACCTAACCTAACCTAACCTATATTTATAGGTAAGGTTAGGTTAGGTAGCCAAAAAAAGCTAGGTTAGGTTAGGTTAGGTAGGTTAGGTAGACGAAAAAACATTAATTCATGAAAACTTGGCTTATTAGGCAAATTGGGCCTTGAATAGTAGGCTGAGAAGTGCGTTCTGGCTATTAGGTACGACATATATATATATATAAATATATATTTATATATATGTATACACATATGACCGAAAGGGTATGATTAATGATTCTAACAATTCTTACACGAGTCCTCTAAAAAAAAAATTATATTTTCTTCACTCTCGAGGGAAGTTGAAAAATTAACTCTCCAAAGTTCATTTTCACAATTTATTATGGCCTGACGCCTAAGGACGCGTTTCGCAAGGCTTTCCTTACATTTTCAAAGACAAATTTTCCATGCTTTGCCAAGGCTTATATTCGCTTGGGGTGAGGTGGTACAGGACGTGATTGAGATAAATAAGTGGATGACTGGCATAATGAACCCTAAAAGTCCTGTAGACAGTGACGTCAGGAGAGTTGACATCTAAAAGGTCAACCAACATACTCTACAATAAGAGTGTGAATGACTAATACGACTATATAGCACTCGGAAGGGGTCAGGACAAGGATCTGAGATGGGATAAGGGGGAAGGAATGGTGCCCAACAACTTGGACGGTCGGGAATTGAACGCCGATCTGCATGAATCGAGACCGTCGCTCTACCTTCCAGTCCAAGTGGTTGCTGGAGAAAAACGTTGATTGAACAAACGTTCCAAACAGGCTGCATACATTGCCCTTAAACCCACATGGTTCCCCTGGCACGCGACAAGAAGTTACTGATATTCTTTAGATATGGGTGTTTTTATTAGCTTTATTCTAACAAAATTGTGTTTGTACTTTCACATCATATGTTCACTATTGTTTTAATATAAATATCTTAATTACCATGCCTTCGTATTCCCAGATCTTAATCATGAGGACTTTAATGGTATGGTTGGAATATTTTGTTTAAGATTTAATAGGTGTGTTACTATTCGCATTCCCAATTATCTGTTACGTGATTGTTTCTTTCGAAAAAAATGATCAAGGTTGATTGTCCTGTTTCAACAGAATTACGTGTACAGTAAACATTATTTGATCCGTATTACCAAACGTAATCGTCCAAGAAAATTTAACTTTTTAAGTAGAATTTTAACTGTTAATTATCTAATTTAAATACATTATCATATTTGATAATGGTAAAGATTTAATGTTTACGTGACGAACGTGTACTCTGTCGAGGTACAGCTTAGTGGTGCGTACTCTGAGGTAAAATACCTTGCTCCTAAGTGAGGGAGAAATTATCTATAGTAAATACAATTTGGAGTGAAACATCTCCTTTGGTAGCATCAAACTGCAACCTTTCCTCCCATTTAAAACATCACAATTTGAACGCTGTCGACTAGTGCCTCCAAATGTAAGTGTCCCAGCGAAGTTTTAACTTAAAAAATATTGACACTTCTTTCGATAGGTTAGACGGGCTACCAGCCATCATTTGCTTTTGGTTATGCCAAGCCATTTTCAATCTGGCGACTGTCAGCTCTTGAAAGATGGTTGGTGTCTTGGGAATACAGAATAGCCGTGGCGACCATAGGCAGTGAACTTGGCGATGATAATTAGTTTCAAGGCAACAGTAGAGATGAGAGACGTGATTAGGGCGACGCAATGTTGTTGGAGAGAGAGAGAGAGAGAGAGAGAGAGAGAGAGAGAGAGAGAGAGAGAGAGAGAGAGAGAGAGAGAGAGAGGAGAACAGGAGGTTGGGAAGGAAAATAGGTAGGTAGATGAGACGTAATTGGGCAAGTGTATTTATATTCGTAACGAAAGATACTTAGGCATTAGGCAACGAATGAAGCACCCTGATACATTACCAGATCCTCCGTTACTGTAAAGGTCAATCACAAGCCTTCAGCTTTGGCTTGCTCTTTACTTTGAGAGCTTTGAGCTCGCTCTCTACCCTCCTCATCTCTTTCGCCTCTCCTCATTTCTTCTCTCTCTCAGTGGCTCCTCGTTCTCGTTAATTTATCTCTTTTAATTTATTCTGCTCCGGCGTTTGACACATTTTTTTCAGGCAATATTTTATGTATGACCTCCTGTTATAAATGCCTATTCATTGTCTCCTTTTTAGTATTGTTGCGAAGCTCCTAGTTCACCCGATCGTGCCGCTAAGCATCTCTTTGTCCGCCTTTCTCTCTGTCTCTGTGTTTTTTTCTCTCTTACTCTCTCTCTCTCTCTCTCTCTCTCTCTCTCTCTCTCTCTCTCTCTCTCTCTCTCTCTCTCTCTCTCTCTCTCTCTCTCTCTCTCTGCGTCATTCTCTGTGTCTCACTCTTCGTCTCGTTATTTCCTCAAGTAGTATATATATATATAACTATATATATATATATATATATATATATATATATATATATATATATATATATATATATATATATATATATATATATGTATATATATATATATTAATACTGTTAATATATATATATTAATATATATTATATATATATAATATATATTAATATATATATATATATATATATATATATTAATAATAGTATATATATATATACACTGCGTCCGTGGAAGGGTGGCAGGCAGTTAGCATGGGACTATACTTGCGTATCCACCCTGGCAACGACATACATCACCCTCTCTGCCGGCACGGCAGGAGCCGCAGCGACACACAGAGAAAAACAAAAGTCAGTCAAGTACAGGCAATTAGATCAAAGGTACAACTTCGTTCCAATAGGGTCTGAGACCCTAGGCCCATGGGGTGAGAGTGCAAGAAGGTTTCTTAAGGATCTTGGTTCCAAGCTCATTGACACCACAAGATACCCTAGAGCAGCAAGTTTTCTCTTTCAGCGCCTCAGTGTCGCGATCCAGAGGGGAAATGCCCGCTGCATCCTCGGTTCCTGCCCGGCGTCGGAGGAGTTCGAGGAAATCTACAGCCTCTAGGAAGCGAACTTTTTCTTGTGTCCTCTTAATGTTCATTTTTTGTATAAAATCAGATATGTAACTGTATAACCTTGCATAATAAAGTGTACATCATAATAAAAAAAAAAGGGGGTGGTAGGAGAAGTGAACACTCTTTCGTATTCAGAGTTAAATGTCAAGTTTTTCCCTGAGTGCTCTGTGTTCCCTTCTCTGAGGCTGTGGGTCCCTATAATTGCACCAGTGGTGGTACCCCCCTATATATATATATATATATATATATATATATATATATATATATATATATATATATATATATATATATATCTATATATATCTATATATATATATATATATATATATATATATATATATATATATATATATATATATATATATTTTTTTTTTTTTTTAAAGTTTGTGAGGGTACCACCTCTGGTGCCAATGTGGGGACCCATAGCCTCGGAGAAGAAAATAAAAAGTATTCAGAGGAGACCTTGTGGTTCTCTGTATATATATATATATATATATATATATATATATATATATATATATATATATATATATATATATATATATATATATATACATATACCTGGTTGAGGTGTTTATCTGAGAAAATCATGGATATGGGTCGATCGAGAGAACAGGCACTGCAATACCTGTTTCTCATGACATCAAATATTTCGAACATCTTAATTATTATTATCTTTTTCATAAAATTAATGCATAGTTTTGCGTTCTAGGAGTAATTCAGTTCCATTTTATTCCAACGAGGTTACTGACATTTACTGTCTCACAGGACAGTGAGGATGGTGCATATATTCACTGTCACACAGGACAGTGAAGATGCTGCCTACAAGTACTGCCACACAGAGCAGAGGATTATCCATTAGACAATATGTTTAAACTGTAGATTTAAACACTTGTTCATATTTCATGTTACACTCATCAACACAGATGTGTGCCTGAGAGAGAACAATGGACCTTTGTTCTCTGTTGATACATAAGTCCTGTTGAAGTCAGAAAGTTGGTTAATTTTGGTTCGGTTTGGTTGGGTTAAGTTAGGTTAGTTCAGCAGGTCCTTCGATTATTTAAAGAACCTTCTTATGTACAAAAGACCCTGCACATCTCTGGGCAGTCTCATGATTTGACCGGTGTCAAATTTTACGTGTTTTTGTCTCTACAAAAGCGTAAAACCCTAGCCAACCAATGTAATTGAGACCAAATACTCATTAGCTCCATAAGCGTCAATATCGGAGTGATTTTAATTTCACTAAAGCACAATAATTACGACACAGTGGGCGATAGCGTCAAAAATTAATAGCATGACGTGTGAGAACAGATTACTCTGAGATTACACATTACACAAAATTACTGAAAAGGAAAATTCACTAACAAAGGAAAAGGTATTTTTCCTTAGTAGAGATACTCCTTTCGAATGAGGATACTATTGTCTATTAAACACATTTTCATGTTATATTTAAAAAGGAAATTTTTGTTTCCAAGACTTAATACATTTTTCTAATTTAATACATAATAATCATTGGCAAAATGCAATAAATTATCATATCAATAACCAAAAAAGTAGGAGTAAGAAAACATAATTTTATATTACAGACAAAATACACAATTCTTTTGTTTTTCATATTTTAATTAAAACTTAACTTTAATTTATGCATGTGAAAATGTTTTTTTAACTAATGTCTCATAAAATTAAGTTTGTCGTTTCAAAATTTGTTTACAATATTATATTAACATAAAAAACAAATGCTATTGCACAAATTCTCAGAACTTTTCGACTGAAACATTATTGATCGTGTGAATGTCACCCTCATTAAACGTGTGAACTCCGCTTAGATAATTCATTAATTTACTCATCGTATATTATGAGTACCAAATGCGATAGTGAAATGAATTAGTCACGTAACGAGGTGATCAGTTCGTGAAATTATGCCTCATCTTGATTCATAGAATTTTGGCAATATTTGGCTAAATGGGAGATATTTCTTTTGCCTCTCGAAAGCCAATTTCGAAAATCGGAGAAGTCTACGGGATTTCCGTCTAACTTATCATGCATTTGTTCGGCATAAATTCGACAGGCTGGGACCAAATGGCCTTCCTAAGGGAAACTCCCATCTGCAGAGCCTTTTCAAATGGCTACGGGATTGCAGATTTTTCTTGACTAAGCCCCGAATTTCTTTGTCTGAAGCTTTAGCAATTTTCCCTGTTTTTCTTGTTTATCTTTTGTTGTTTGTTTATAGTTTTGTTCACTTTGATATTAATTCTGTATTCGATATTATTGGATACATTTAGATTCAAATTAGGCCTGGGTAAATACTGGTTTGAAAAATGGGTTTTGGATTTATGGAATACATTATAGGGTACCATAACTGAGGCTGGATCATTGGTTAGCTTCAAACTTTACTTATATATATATATATATATATATATATATATATATATATATATATATATATATATATATATATATATATATATATATATATATATATATATATATATAAAACAAAAATATAAATGATTTTAGGTATAAATAGAAGCTGTATTCATGTGGACCAATAAGCCTTCTTCAGTTACTACGTATATACTTAAAATAAAAAATAATGACATATGTTAGTAATCTAAATATCTCTTATAAATATCTCTAAATATCTAAACAAAACGATTTTGTTTCACCTAAATACCAATGGAACGGTACATAAATATGAACTCCTAATACTAGGAATTATGACTGAGCAACAATTTAACAAAAAAAAATCGTGAGTACATCATCCAAAATATTTAATCTTTTTTTTCTTTCAATCTGTTTCCAAAATAAGTTTTTAGCATTTGACATTTTGACAAACTATTGACATTTTGAATCAATGATCTTTTTACCTTTTCCATAATTTCCTAAGATAATTTCATTGTTTCATAATGAAACTGTGATGTGAGTATTGCTCCCTGATGACACTGCAATGTAAGTAGAACTAATGAAACTTTAATGAGAGTAATAATTATGTTACTTCAGTGTGAGTAATACTCATTAATTCATATATATAATTTTAAAGCACAACAAAACACAAAAGAAAAGGGGGTGGTTTAATAAAAGAACATATGATCTGATTGTAGGGGACCTAAAAATCCCCTCTAATGTGTGCTTTGCTCCGAGGCTAAGGGTCCCCTTCTTCCAGCCAGAGGGAGTACCCCATTCCTATTTATATTAAAAAAATTAAATATTAGATTTTCATTTTTATCAAAATGCTTATTTAATTATTTTTCTTAGAATTGCTTTTATTTCTTTATATTTCTTCAGCAGATGTTGAGGAGATTACAGTGGCCTGATAACTACGTCCACAAACACCAAGGTAAGTAAATTATTCACTATAGTTATCTACTAAACGGTAAATAATTATTTTTTGTTTACCTCCATTATCTGTAAATGATATCTACAAACGCTTTCTTCCAACGTTATATTCATATTTTTGCTATCAATTCTATAAACGTTATCAACTTACGTTATCTGAAAACGATATCTACAAGCGCTTTCTACGAGCGTTATCAACAAACGTGTCCTGAAAATGTTATCGAAAAATTGTCTTGTCTCATATTCTTGGTTCTTTCCAAGCAAATTGGTAAGTTTAAATGTTTTACCAATTATAATTTGTATAATTAATAATTATTATCACTATTGGCAATTATGATTTCTAGATACTCATTGTTTATTATTGTTATGATTGTAATTAGAGATCATATTTTTCTAAATACATGTTTCTTGTTAAATGTAAAAAAAAAGTCAAATAATTAGTTTTTAAGTAATTTCGAAGCTGTGGATGATTTTTTTTGCTAGTGTTTCCATTCCATGGAACTAATTAGCTAATAATGCCACAGGTTAACAGCTATAAATCATGTAAAAGGAAATATAAAAAACTTTTATTTTGTGGTGTCCAATTTATTACAAACATTTTATATATATACAAAACATATAATCCATAATATAGTGAACATTTTATTTGGTTTAGAGAGTTCAGCTGCTTCTCCCCACCCAGAGTACTGGCCAGTACTCGCTCTATAACCACACACACACATATCTATTTATCTATATATATATATATATATATATATATATATATATATATATATATATATATATATATATATATATATATATATATATATATATATATATATATATATATATATATGTCGTACCTAGTAGCCAGAACCCACTTCTCTGCCTACTATGCAAGGCCTGATTTGCCTAATAAGGCAAGTTTTCATGAATTAATTGGTTTTCGACTACCTAACCTACCTAACCTAACCTAACCTAACTTTTCTGGCTACCTAACCTAACCTAACCTATAAAGATAGGTTAGGTTAGGTTAGGTAGAGTTGGTTAGGTTCGGTCATATATCTACGTTAATTTTAACTCCAATAACAAAAAATTGACATCATACGTAATGAAATGGGTAGCTTTATCATTTCATAAGAAAAAATTAGAGAAAATATATTAATTCAGGAAAACTTGGCTTATTAGGCAAATCGGGCCTTGCACAGTAGGCCGAGAAGTGCATTCTGGCTGCTAGGTACGACATATATATATATATATATATATATATATATATATATATATATATATATATATATATATATACAGTTATATCCAGAGCCTTTCGTGATTAATTGCCACGTGTGAGTAGATATCGTTCCAGCATAGCCACGGTGGAAAACACTGATGGCATCTGACATCATTTCGTTATCTGTATCCAGCCTTCAGCATGGCTCTCACTGTCCTATAACGAAAGTGAGAACAGGGAGTGGTCTTGAGTTCGCTATTCAGCTTTTCACATTAAGGGTGAATGTAAACAGTTTTTACGAACCTTTTGGAAGTGTCATGCAGGTAGATCTGATGTTTCGTCAATTCAGGCTAATAGAGTTTCCGGGGCAATGTTTTGGTCTATGGTGAGAGGAGGAGGAGGAAGGGTTCAGTTGTGTTTAGTTGTTGCTATACAAGTTGATGTTGAGCAACTATATATATCCCTGATATTTACGTAGAGATAATATGGAGCTGTATTAATGGTAAGCATCGAGGTGGTGATGGTGGTGGTGGTTGGGGGTTATAGGAAACTGTATGTTCTTGTTAAAAACATCCAAGGGACATGGAGTAGTTTTAAATCCGTGTCATACAACTAGGTGTTACAGAACACTGTATGACACTGTATGACACTGGCTGTATTTATATCCAGGCTATATCCAGCAGATTTTACACGGGGATATACTCATGCTATGACAGTCAGGTGAAGGGAATATTCCTAGTGTAGGAATATTCTTATGGGAATATTCACAAGCTGTACAGAGATAATTTTGTCTTCCTAGTGTTTGCTCCTACTTTCTGAATAGTTTAAAAGTCCCCAATTTTCTCTGTTTATTAGGGGTATATTTATTTTTTTAACATTCAAAAATATACGTATTTATTTTATTTCTGAACATGGTAAAAGTTTTTCATATATGTCGGCAATTAAAGTAAATTATGTCAGTAACTTTTTCATTAATACCACCACGAGCGTCACTGATATTAATGGAGGTAATTTCTGAGACAGAAACACAAACAACAATTAGCACAAAAGCATTAATTGTCCTCTCTTGATTACATTAGCATAAAAACAACGATATACATAGTAGAGTGAACGAGAAAATTTATTAAAATACTCTGGTCTTCCCAATCCTAACCGCACCGGTTATTCGGAACATAGACATAGGAAGCCATGATGGCTGTTGAAGTTGGTATAAATAAAGGACACGGAAGATTAAGAAAATGTTTGATGACACACTACCAATGGTTTCCAATGATGAGATTTCGATCCCATAGCATGGTCGATATGTTTTCTAAAATATACAGGACTTAACGTTTTTGTAATTGCATTTCTGCAAAATATGCAGCAAGAATTGCAGGTATTAGAATCGTCGAGGAGTGACTTGTTAGCTGCATACTCCATGACCCTGTAGTATTGACAAGTTTACCTGGAAGGTCGAGGGGGTGTGTGTGCAATTAACCAAGTGTATTTGCTTAAGTGTCTTTGCAAGGTGGCACCTATTCGCTTGTGGTGTCCAGTCTTCCCAGGTCTCTTTGTCATATGACAATCTGGGTGAATACTCATCTACTTGTGCCTGCAGTATTGAGCACTATAGCTCTTGGACTTGTGTGTGTGTACTCACCTAATTGTTTTTTTTGTTTGTTTGTGTGTGTGTGTGTGTGTGTGTGTGTGTGTGTGTGTGTGTGTGTGTGTGTGTGTGTGTGTGTTCCATGTGTAGGTGTTTGAATCCTCGAACCAGTATGCCTCCCATTCCTCCCCTCCCCTCCTTCTCTCGCCCAGGTGGTGTCTGAGAAAGACATGTAAAGAATATTTTTACATGGCTCTCCTCGGGGGAAAAATTTGCTGCAGAGGGGGAAAAAATATACCTTCTAAATATTAAGATATAAGCAGTTTGGATTTCTTCAGAGGTATTTTTTTCCAAGTAATTTTTCCTTTTGATGTAACTGATACACAACCACTCGGAAAGTTTTTTTTTCAGGTTGTATTTATGTCTTTTTTTTCAATTCCTTTCCATTCGTTTTTCCGATAAACTTTTCACCGTGATGTTTCAATACGCATTATTTCCACGTGTTTTCAGTTCACTTATCACCGCATTTCGCCTTACACTTTTTTTAAATGTAATGTTTACACCTGAGTTTTTCAAGCTGTTTTTTTCACTCAAATTATTCCCATTTTTATTTTAAGTTGCTATATATGAAAATTATTTCCTCTTTTTTTGTGTCATTTGTCTGGTAATTTTACGACTACGTCATGGCGTAGACGGATAACACACACACACACACACACACACACACACACACACACACACACACACACACACACACACACACACACACACACACACACACACACACACACACACACACACACACATACACACACATATGTGGAATTTAATTTCCCATTTCAGGAATCTGTACTTCAGTTGATTGACAGTTGAGATTCGGGACCAAAGAGTCGAAGCTCTAGCCCCGCAAGCGCAACTAGGTGGGTACAAATAGATGAGTACGCACACACACACAGGGGCCTCGCGACTGAGTGAACAGCGTTTCGGAGTCATAGTCCTGGGCCTGGGTTCGATCCCCGGCGGAGGCAGAAACAAAGGAGCAGAGTTTCTTTCACCCTGGTGTACCTGTTCACCTAGCCGTAAATAGGTAACTAGGAGTTAGACAGCTGCTATGGGCTGGATGTGTGTTTGTGTTAGAGAAAAATATATGTAGTTGACATAATAGAGATAACAATAAACTGGTTAGAAAGGCGGGGTCCAAGAGCTAATAGCTCGATTCTGCAGATACAAATAGTAAATACAATGAATAATTACACACACACTCACACACACCTGGACACCTTCCCTGACCGTCTTCTCACCTGTCTTAGGTAATATTGAGCCCATATTAACATCTGTTAACTACAAACATGGATGAAAAAATATGTAGAAACCAAAACAAAAATCAATCAAGGTGGAAAAGAGCTGCTGAAGGAAAGCGTCTGATTGCTTGATTGATTGATAGATTTTTTCCATAGATTTTATAGAAATCCTTCGTCAATCGACGCTTTTATTATTCTGTTGGAATAGAACGTCAGTATTTTTCTCACCCCTAGTATATTTTTGGCTGTTGTGAGAAATGCTTTTATTTATGCTGTTGTGAGAAATGCTTTATTTATGCTGTTTTTCGAAACGCAAGGTATGATAGGAGTTACATGAACTCAGAGAGACAGACAGATTTTGTTTCCTTTGAAACTATGTTATTTTTTTTGGTGCCTTTGATTAACTGTCATCCTACTTTTTTGTCAAAGATTTTTTTGGTGTTTTATTTTAATCACGAGGACTTTGAAGTTACATTATCAATTCCATCTTTTTTGGATACGAAAGTTAAAAATTACAAATATGAATCGTATTACGTAAAAAAACTAATATTTCCCACGACTACAAATCCATGTCAAGATTCGAATAAAATATGGCACAACTTTTCAACATTTTACATCTTCTTCTCCATATTTATTAGAATAAATTCCTATTCATAATGTGAAGATAATAAAACCTTTTTTTCTGCTGGCATTGAAACTATTTAATGTAAAAATATTACATATAAATTAGTGCAATCACTGAAAAAATGCTGAAAAAGCTGGTTAAGTCTCTATACCTTCAGTTGATATATTAACTCTATGCTAAATAAAGATTGAAACACCATTAATGATTAATCCGACCTTCAAAGCCTCTGCAGTACAACGATAACCCAACATCTTTATTAAACCAGAAAGCCATCTAACCGTCTTGGGCTGATGGTCTTCTTAAATGATACTCTAAAAGCCCTGTTTTAAGAGTAGCCACAGTAGGCTTCTTTGCCTACTTTGCCATCTTTCTGAAAGAAACTTTCTTTGCCTTCTGAAAGACGAGATCTTTCACCATCTCGTCTGATGGTGAACTAGCAATTTTTTCGGGCAGCTCTGAAATGAAATTGATCTAGAAATGGTCCTCCAGGAGAATCCTTTGTTTGAAGGTGACCTATGCAAGTTTTCCAGACGCAATGTCCTGAAGATGAGTTGGAAGGATTTTCCAGAATCCCAATTCTGAAGGATACCTTGAAGGTTCACTTCCAGCTTCCAGCACATGAGCAAAAATTTTACACCATCTCAGATTTGAGGGAAGGCTTTCCAGCAAGCCTGAGATGAGGGTGACTTAGTGTGACGGAGACGAAGAGTGCTCCAAGAGGGTCTTAAGATTTAATATGAACCAAAAGGTTCAAGAACCAACAGGTTCTTAAGTTTACCATTTAAATTTACGTAAGGTATTCCGGCACGATAAATAGCTTCTTACTGCCTAACTTGAAGTTATAATTGGCGTAATGAGAATTTATTGTGTGTAGGAATGTGTTACTGGGGTACGTGCGTCGATTAGTCCAAAGATGCAGAAAAGGTCTTTCGTTGTTCTGTCATCTGCTAAGGATTATTCTTATATCTGTGAGTCTGAGTAGAGTTGGCCAAATTTAGGGATAATTTGCAATGTAAAGTCGGTTTTTAAACGTAGATGTTGTGCCTAAAATGTAAGGGAAATAAATGTTTAGGTAAATTTTAATTTCCATAAAATCTTACCTTAAAATGAATTTTCAATGAAAAATGATCACGTGTGTTTTATTCCGAATATGCAAAACTAAATTGTTTACTAATGGGAAATTAAAGCTTTTGTCTGTTCATAATTTATCCAATTTTACTACAATATTTACACAAAGTTTCTTATACTTTGCTCTAAATAAAACCAGGAAATATTTTTGTCATCTACACAATTCATTAAATGGATTGTCACAGACAGCAGAAACAGCTACTAATCTGGATAAAGTCACTTACTTCATTATATATCCTTTCAGTCTTATCGTAAAATCCCAAATGGTTCATATATATATATCCAATCCCAATATATGAGAGAGGCTCTTTATTTGCTTGATTCGAAGTACGATAGATTCCAGACCCGAAGGATTGGTTATACGTAATTACCGCCCTAACATCTGCGCTCCGATTGGCCGCCTGCCCTTGCTCAGGAACCCAGTCCATAAACAGAGTTATTTTGTATGCAACACCGTCGTAGATACTGTGCCTGCTTCTTAGTGAGTGGTTTGCCTCGTTATTACGGTCTCTGTTTTGCCCCCGTGGCATGTAAAATAAGCAGCGATACAGCAGTTGATTTTTTCCAAAGACATCTCAATAATGGCACAAATAAGAAAAACAAGTTTAATCAATTTCCTCGAAGGCCATAGCAAGGCTGTCTGCCAGTTTTTTACCGTTGGTAGGGGTTCAAAGGGGGAGCTATTTGCCAGGGCTACCGTTGTCAAGGGTAGCTGTCTGCAGGTATCTACCGTTGCCAAGGGCTATGGGGAAGGCTGTCTGCCAGGTTTATTCCGTTTCTGCTTACTAGTTTTTTGAAATTAACTATTTTCTCAAAGTGAATAAAACTATTTAAAAAAAAATACTGACGTTTTATCCAACAGCATGTTTGTAGTTTAGTCGAAAATGCAGGGTTAGAATATATATATATATATATATATATATATATATATATATATATATATATATATATATATATATATATATATATATATATATATATATATATATATATATATATATATATATATATAATTATAAACTTTCAGCATTTAACCTTTTACAAAATTATTCTCAAATCACTTTTCCTTTGGATCGAATAGCATAATAAACATTTATTAATCTACACAGAAAGCTCAATGTCATGTGGATTATTTTACAGGGTAATAAATATTAGTTGTCTCAGAGAAAGTAGTAAATAGCGAACAGCCAACACAGAAAGACTTAACTCAGTCGTTAATCCCTTTACTGAAACAAGTAAGTTGAACAAAACACTCGAGTCTTTTGTGTATACAATATATATATCTTTTAGATGCCGTACATGTTTACCAAATGTGCAATATGTTCACCCAGTTGAACAATATGTTCACCCAGGTGGGCAATATGTTCAACCAAGTGTGCCATATGTTCACGAAGCACACCAAAAAGCGACCTTCTGATCTAATTTCACACAGAAATCACAGTAGAATGATGCATCAAGTGAACAAATCCACAAGGGCCGTGAGGGGTCTAGGATCCTTTCGGACGTAGGTTCGAACCCTCATCACGGCCATTGTGGATTTGTTCTTCTGATCTAATGTTCTGTGACACGTAAAGGGGCAGCCTAACGCCCCCTTTAGAAGAGAAGTATTTGGTAGTATTTGCTTTGAGTTTCTGAACGCATTCTTATATTATGCCTACCATAGCAGGTCTGCCGGTGCTTGTTCCAGGACTAGAGATCATGAAACATTTACGCAATCACTTTACGAAACCTGTTCATCTTTCCTTAATCATAGCTGCGTTGTTTTCATTGATTAAACAGTTTACGAGCTACGAAGCACTACAAGGTTGTTTGTAACAATAATCTTGGGTTGTGAAGTTTCGTGAAGTTCAATGTAAGTAAAGTTCTCATGATTAAGAAAAGATGTACAGGTTCGTACCGGGTTACAAAACTGAGAAAAACAATTCGTAGGAGCCGTGAAGGTTTCATAAATGTTTCATGAATTCTAGACCTAGAACAAACAAACACCTCCAGACCTTCTGTTCCATGCGTAGTGTCGGAATGCATTCAGAAACTGAGAGCAAAAGCTACCAAATACTCTTCTTAATAGACTTTTTCAGCAGATTAACGAATGGACACAAGAATATCGTTAAACGTTGAGCAAACAATTGCGACTTTCAATAACAAATTTTTCTAACGAGTCGAGCTTATAAGCTGTCAGTTACTAGATCTTGTGATGGATTTTCAGCTTAACAGTACATAAATTCTTGACCCGGTGTTCTGTTCAATATATGTAGGTAATGTTGCAATACATGAACGTCCCGGTGACTTACCATCATTTCACAAGCAAATTAGAATGGATTTCGGTGCATTTGGTCACTGCATCAATGTTGCTATGCACTTGTAAAGACAGAAGACTCGGGTGTTTTGTTCTTGATATATTTCAAACAACATGGAATACACATTCGTATACATCTTCTAGCAAGTTGGTAAATGAGAAATAATATACAAATGCTTCACTAATTTTTCCATTTTACAATAACCAAAGAAAAACAGTGTTTATTTGAGCCTTGTATTATTTGAAATCATATTTCTGGAGACTCCAAATTTTAAAGCCACACTAAGAGCCTCTTTTTAAATCAAGACTAGCGAGAGTTGATTTATTTACACTGGTATATTGGAGTTCATGCTCCTTCAGCCTGGAATTTCCAGTCCTGCTGTTAAACTTTGTTTTTATAAACGTTTTACAAAACGACACTTCCCATGGTTGATCCACTGCTAAAGGCTAACAGGGGAAATATATTTTGTACGACTCTATATGTACACATAAAAATCATATATTTATTTACACGTAATATGTACAGAGGAGTTGAGGAAGTCTGCTGCGGCGATCACCGACTTCTGGCTTCTGTCGCACACCGTCGGAAGCTTCGGCTCATGTCGACATTTACGACGGAGAAGACTTGATTCTTTGCGAAATTAATTTGAAAAGATGACTTTTTTCCCTCCTCTTCATCAGTCTCCTTTTCCGTGTGGACGAGAGCTAAACCTCCACCAGAAGCTTCCACAAGGAAATTCTGAAAATCCCTAGAGAACGTTAAGGGCTGGATAGCCACAGAGCGTTCTGTGGCCCAACGGTTAAAGTCACCCAGCAGCAGCAGCAGCAGCAGCAGCACCGCCAGGAGCCATTCTCAAGTAACCTTGGTTCTGTGCTTTCGCGACCCGATCCTCAAGCCCGATAAGCGCTTCTTGTATCAGATGAAGAGCGTTGACTTTCAGAAGCCCGCGAAGAACTTCAAAAGTCCTTAGCTTCTCAGGATCAAAGGCGATTGTGGCGAGCGCTTGACGACTGCTGGAGATGAAGGAGGTGGCGAAGGGAAGCGATTCTGAAGAGAAAGTGGAAGAGGAGGAGGAGGAGGCAGAGGAGAGGGAAGGTACCATCGGAGACTCAGATGATAAGTCAAGATCCAAGGATCTCTTCTTAACTCGCGACCCATTTTCTTCATTAAGTCCGAAGGAATAGGTGCAGACGAGTACACAGAGGAGGACGAAGAGGGTGACTTGAAACTTAGCTTCAATGGCCCGTGCGCTGTTTCGTTCACCTTGCATCGCTTCCGGGTGCTTCTCTGCTGGGAAGAAAAGAGAATAAAAATGTGTTAATTTACAGCTCTCGAGAGAAATTTTAAATTTCCAGAGATCACGGAACTTGGACGAGCTCACATGCGCGCACACACACACACACACACACACACACACACACACACACACACACACACACACACACACACACACACACACACACACACACACACACAACAAATGGCTGTTGAAGTTCAACCCGAGTAAATGCAAAGTAATGAAACTAGGCAGTGGAAACAGGAGGCCAGGCACAGGATACAGAATAGGAGATGAAGTACTTAATGAAACAGACAGAGAGAAAGATCTAGGAGTTGATATCACACCAAACCTGTCTCCTGAAGCCCACATAAAGAGAATAACGTCTGCGGCATATGCGAGGCTGGCTAACATCAGAAGCGGCGTTCAGGAACCTGTGTAAGGAATCATTCAGAATCTTGTACACCACATATGTAAGACCAATCCTGGAGTATGCGGCCCCAGCATGGAGCCCGTACCTTGTCAAGCACAAGACGAAGCTGGAAAAGTCCAAAGGTATGCTACTAGACTAGTCCCAGAACTAAGAGGCATGAGTTATGAGGAAAGGCTGCGGGAAATGCACCTTACGACACTGGAAGACAGAAGAGTAAGGGGGGACATGATCACAACCTACAAAATCCTCAGGGGAATCGACCGGGTAAACAAGGATGAACTATTCAACACTGGTGGGACGCGAACAAGGGGACACAGGTGGAAGCTGAGTACCCAAATGAGCCACAGAGACGTTAGAAAGAACTTTTTCAGTGTCAGAGTAGTTAGTAAATGGAATGCATTAGGAAGTGATGTGGTGGAGGCTGACTCCATACACAGTTTCAAATGTAGATATGATAGAGCCCAATAGGCTCAGGAATCTGTACACCAGTTGATTGACGGTTGAGAGGCGGGACCAAAGAGCCAGAGCTCAACCCCCGCAAGCACAATTAGGTGAGCACACACACACACACACACGCACACACATACACATAAACATACAGATACACGCACACACACGTTCGACACAGCTCAGACTTCTAGGCTTCCAGTGATCAACACAACAATATGAGGGCAGATTAGAGATCTTGGCTTCCAGATCTTGGCTTCCAGATCTTGACTTCCAGATCTTGGTTTCCAGATCTTGGCTTTTAGATCTTGGCTTCCAGACGAGCTTACTCAGACTCTCACCTTTTCCAATCCATTAAGTTTTCAATTAACTGCTTCAAAGAAAAGCCAGTGCGACTCCTTACCAAGTGAACCAAAACACTCCTTACTCCCTTGCCTCCATTACAATTGAAAAACCTTCCACGACCACTGACATCAGACTAAAATTCTGAAAGCATTGAACACAAATGCAAATGGGGTGACGACCAAGACAGATGAACTCCTAGAGAGAAGAGACCTAGACCAAAGTTGCTACAATTAAAACTAAGTTGACTAGAGAGGTAACAAATTCCCTTTTCTATTAGGAAAACCAGTTGACAAAATTATAATACAAGGAAATGGGGGAAAAGGGGAATGACACTTGATCAACGACATGTGCAGCTTGAGAGGAAAATGAACACGGTGTGAGCAAACAGTTGCCAAAGCTTCAATGCAAGAGTGATTGAAAAAGGTGTGAAGATGGTAGTGGCAGTGATCTATAATCCCTTGAGAAAACCAGAAGACTCCGGCACGAGCGACAGCAAGCAAATATAACCTGGCAAGACAAGCTGACAATAATTTGTACAGGAAGAGGCAGCAGTTTGTACCCTCACAGACGCTGACAAAGTAGATTATGATGAACTGCATGTAACGAACATCAACAGAATGAGAGAGGTGGGTGAGACAGCTGAGAGCCTCGGACGAGTCATTTGGATATAAGAAAGAATTTGTTATACGATTATACTTGTGAGGAAATGGAATGAACTGAAGAAAATAGTGGTCAAAGCTCTATATATTTAAGTGTGCGTTCGGTTTTGTTACATTTGGGCCACCAAAAACTTTAAAGGCGGGCCCAACAGCTAACGCTTGATTTTGCAGGCAGTGTCAATAGGGTTCACAGCCTGCAGAGGTTAATTGACAGGAACTACAGACAAAAAAGTGCTTATCCCTTCAAAAGCACTTACTAATGTCATTAAATGTCAATAATGCTGGAGTACTTGTCAACAGAAAAATAAGAGTGAAGAGTCTGATAATCAAACGGAAGACCATCTAGTATTGATATTTATTTTACAAAACTAATACCCACTTAGATAAATGCTTTCAAATACCTGAATGAAAACATCAAACCGAGTATAATAATTATATTAGAATCATGGGAAATAACATTTAAAAAGCGCCATCACTGGTCTTATGTGATTCCGCAAATAAATGAAAAAATAATTCCTGATGCATTTGGGGTTAGAATCAGACAAAGGAGCTACCATAATCCACTCTCAATGATAGTTTTTGTCTGTATCTCTGTCCTCTGCCCGTCTCTTTCTCTCCCTCTCTTTGTCTGTTTCTCTCTTCGTCTCTCTCCCGCTGTCTCTTTATCTCCCGTGTCTCTCTGTCTCTCCCTGCCCTCTCTCTCTCTCTCTCTCTCTCTCTCTCTCTCTCTCTCTCTCTCTCTCTCTCTCTCTCTCTCTCTCTCTCTCTCTCTCTCTCTCTCTCTCTCTCTCTCCAGCTCCCTATCTCTCTTTCATTCCTACGAGTTTTAAAGTAGACATTACTCGCATCAAGTGTCTGGGACGACGAGAAAATAAGACTTCTGGCCCAGGAGCAAATCTCAAAAAAGCCTGGAAATTCGCCAGTGAGCCGTTTTAAGTCCACGTCTTCGAATTTATGGACCATTCTAAAAATATTTTTACTAGAAATATTCACTCTTACAAGTAAAACTTCCTTTGAGAGGCGGTTTTAGAAGGAAAGAGGCCGCAGTAATGACCGGTCCGGCGTCAGGTGGTAATGGTTAGTGCTGCTGTATCTTAAACAGCTGCAAATGTGTTTGGAAGGAATGTATGTTTGTATGTGTAAGTGTGTGTGTGCTACTCACCTATTTGTGCCATGGAGATCGAGCTGCTAGCTCCTTGTTCTCTATGCCTTTCTAAGAGACGGATGTCTTGTGTTCCTGCTCCCGGGTTTTTATCTTATCTAGTATGTTTAAAACATATCTCTTTCTGTAAATTAGAATGTTTGTCTGTATTTGTCTGTCTGTGTTTTGTCCGAGGCAGAAGGCCAGACTGTATTCAGACCATTGAAGTTTGTCTCAGCCAATTTATTAACACTAATTGCTGCTGGGTATATGGACAACAAGGTCGGATCATGTTTGTATAAAGCGTAATGAGTGCTCTTGACACAGTGCCAAAATTCTACCCCCCCCCCCTTTTCTCCGCCCTTCCCCAAGATAACTTTTGTAATATAATAATTAGACTTAGGATTATTTTCATTTTCTTTGATTTTTCTTTCTAAATTGCAAAACATTTTGCACTGATGTCTGTAAATCAAAAACAAAATTATCATACTTTTGTGTGTGTAATTAGCAATAATAGGCGATTGCTGGTATCTTGGGATTGAGGGGGATAGGGTGGGGTAGATGTGGTTAGCAAACGCATGCTGCCCACCTCCACATGCTACCCACCTCGACATGCTGCCCACCTCCACATGCTGCCTACCTCCACATGCTGCCCACCTCCACCCACCATAGCTGGGGCGGGGGGAGGCAAGGCTTCATTTTCAAGGTACGCCAATAGTCCGCAGAGAGAGAGAAGAGGGGAAGGGGAGTAGGATGGGAGATAGAGAATAGGAATAAAGTGGGAGAGAAGAGGTAGAGTGATGAGGAGAGAGGCAGGTGAGACAGATAGACAGATCAATCGAACCAGCAAACAATGGGTGTATACCTGTACAGGTGAATACATTCACACACACACACACACACACACAAAATATATATTATTTAGATATATTATAGATATATTATAGATATATTATATATATAGATATATTATAGATATATTATTATATATATATATATTATATATATATATATATTATATATATGATATATATAGATATATTATAGATATATTATACTATATTATAGATATGTATTTAGTTCATGCAAACGAAAAAAAAATCATAAAATAAAATGACAATATGTCGTGTTCGTATATAACTGAATAGGCTGAAATAATATTTATTTTGATATGGGGGGCCTCGTAGCCTGGTGGATAGCGCGCAGGACTCGTAATTCTGTTGCGCGGGTTCGATTCCCGCACGAGGCAGAAACAAATGGGCAAAGTTTCTTTCACCCTAAGTGCCCCTGTTACCTAGCAGTAAATAGGTACCTGGGAGTTAGTCAGCTGTCACGGGCTGCTTCCTGGGGTGTGTGTGTGTGTGTGTGGTGTGGAAAAAAAGTAGTTAGTAAACAGTTGATTGACAGTTGAGAGGCGGGCCGAAAGAGCAAAGCTCAACCCCCGTAAAAACACAACTAGTAAACACACACACACACACACACACACACACACACACACACACACACACACACACACACACACACACACACACACACACACACATATATATATATATATATATATATATATATATATATATATATATATATGCAGAATAACCACATATGAAAAATAGAAAATGCTTAACGCGTTTTCGGCTAATTCGCCTTCATCAGAGCAAAGTAGAATGTTTTTGTGATCATTGTTGCATATATATATATATATATATATATATATATATATATATATATATATATATATATATATATATATATATACATTCATATATGATAGAAAACGCTCACAAACACTTTTGTTTCGCGCGAGGAATTTACATTGACTTAAAAAAAATCTACAAGCGTATGTATCATGAGAAAAAAAGTTGAACCAGCGTTCACACACAAAAACAATAACGTAACTCTGTCGGCCTTTTATAAATAGGGGAAAAAATATCACACCAATACAAACACGCGAGTCTGAAAGTCCCCCAAAAAATAAAAAGTAAAAAAAAATCAATATACAGCGAAGGGAAATTTAATGCCCAACAAAAACTCGAAATATGGCGGCATAGATATGTATTTAGTTCATGCAAACGAAAAAAAAATCATAAAATAAAATGACAATAGTGTCGTGTTCGTATATAACTGAATAGGCTGAAATAATATTTATTTCTTCTAAGTTGGTGCATAGAAAGACAGAGGTGTTGTTATTATTTAGTGAATATAAAGCAATATTACATCAGGTAAAGCCGAATAAAAATGTTATATCAAACTCTGAAACCTGAAATAAACATTACAATAACAGTAGATAATTCAGAGTTTCGTTCCTGAAAGAAATATGTTTGTTGATGAAAGAACAAAATTCACTTCCAGAAGATCACTGTAAGCACCAAGATGACGGTGCCAAGTTTGAACAGTGTAATATCACCGGTTGACAACGCTCCAGGTTCAATCAGTTTTCGTTACGCTGATTCTTATCTTTTTTTCTTTTTACAAGAATACTCCTCCCCGGGCCCTAAGCCTCTGGCTGGCCCACTAAGTATTACCCATAACATTTAGACGGTGGACGTGAATGAGTCATATGTTGGCTTCATTATGATCAAGTCCAATATACCGTTGGTGTCTTCCATTCATACTTCAATTTAATATTCCACTCGCGATATGCAGAACATCTTAACAAACTGATACAATTGAAGCGTAATTAAGGAAAGCGTTAATTTATGGATGTTTGTTCTGCACTGAAGTCAATATTTACTCGCTAAGAGCAATGACAAGATGTACATTAACCAAGCAAGGGGATCAGATACCCTGGAGACTGCCACGCTCCACACACACACACGCATACAAACCATTCAGAACGAGGAGAGCGACTACCGCACGATACAGACACACATAAACAGTCCATTCAAAATGCACACAAGCTCTATCTCTCGATAAAAAGACACATGTTTACTGACCATTCAGAACGAAGGAAAAGAACTACCACTCGATAGAGGACATACATGCTGACCAATCAGAAAGTACAAAAGACAAGAATTCGATAATTGGACATATGTACTGGCCATTCAGGACGTACACAAGGACTCCCACGTGCCAAGAACACACACACACACACACACACACACACACACACACACACACACACACACACACACACACACACACACACACACACACACACACACACACACACACACACACACACACACACACACACATATCCACTGACCATTCAGGACGTGGAGGGTGACGGAGGCAGCGTGCAGGTTCGAGGGCATGCAGGTGAAGTTGCCGCTCTGCTCCTGACGAACTTTGTGGATGGTCAAGGTTGAGGTGATGGCTTCCACGCCGGTTCGCTTGACAGTTACCTGGCCGGGTGAAACACAAAAATTAAGAAAAAAACATGAAATAATTAGCAACATTCTTATTGGGAAAGAAGTTGATCAATTTAAATTAGGTTTTCCTCATCTATTTGGACTAGCTGGTACAGCATCGCCCTTGCTTCTTGCAGGTCGACGTTCGATACCCCAATGGTCTAAGTGGTTGGGCTCCATTCCTTCCCTCTGTACTGTCTTAGATCCTTGTCCCTTTTTCCAGTGCTCTATAGTCATACTGGCCTAGCACTTTCTCCTCATTTGTCCTATCAACAAAATCAAGGCAGAATTGTCAGTTTATAGCAGTGTACTGCTCTAGCCAACCATTGAGGCATTCAGGGAAAGATTACCAAGTTCTCTCGAGTGAACTTGAACTTGTCTCTCTTCATTCTTCACTAATATATTTATATATATATTTATATATACTGTCACCTTTACCAATTTATTTCACTTTCCATCTTGCTCTGAGGATGTTGAAAAGTGCTTCTGCGAAATACATCCTTCAGCGACATGTGTCAACTCCACTTAAATTGTTGAAATCACCTTGAAGTTACGTTTTCAATGTCCTTCCCAAGAGAAGAAGAATACAAGAAATATGGAAACAAAATTGTGCTTGAATCCTTTATTTTGCAACTGAGTTCAGTATTCAATAACATTGAATAGCAGGATATTGAGTTTGTTCAGCTCATGATTCAGTTTAGCAACATGCATAGAGTCCAAGATATTAGGGTCTATTCTAAATTAACAAAACGTCATTTCAGTAAAGAAGCTATAAGTGAAAGGGTGACTCATTGCTTCACTGTGATCACACATTGCAGAAGATTCAACTTATTTAAGTGACAATCACGTGCAACAAAAGAAGCCAATATATTTACAGCTGCATAAAAATGCGGAATGAAGCAAACAGCGTAATTGGATTTATTTCTAGACGCGTTTGCAATAATACTTGAATACCTAATCAGCTTTATCTTGCCCTTGCTATAGGTTCCATTTACATTATGCAGTTCAGTTTTGGTCACCATGGACATAAGTTCACTTGAACAAGTACAGAAAAGGATGACAATAATAGCCCAAGGATTTACAAACCATCCTTATGGAGGGATTTTAATTAGATTTATTTCTGAGGATGTGAGAGGGATATGTACCATCAGTGTACCGAAAAAGTGTTTACAAGAAATGTAGCGTAGGGGTGAAGGTACTATACTGTGGAATATATCCTGAATGCAGTGTAGGAGATACGGTACTCACCAAGAGGTTGGGATCACGTCTATCCATGACTCGCTTGTCCTCATGGTACCAGAAGATGTAGTCAGGGAGCTGTACCACGTCTGTGATCTGACAGTCAACCCGTACCGTACTTCCAGCCTTGACGTACCTGTCACCCACAGGTACGATCACCACCTTGGGAACTGTAGGAGAAGATACACTTAGGTTACTGAGAAATACAGACAGACAGGCAGACATACAAGACAATAAACTTACCAGCGATCTAGTCTACGTTACGACGGATATTAAAGGGAACACCTTGGCATTAAACTCTCTGGGTATTACGTCGTAAAACGTAAATTGCACCTCTCTTGTAGTAAATAAATAGTGTGTGAATGAATACTTGAGCTAAAGACCATCTTTATGTTACATTGAGCCAAGTGCAACTATAATTTTCCTGCTCCTGCGCGCAAGCAGCAGCTCTAAGTCAGCACTGCGGCTCCAGACTTGTTACTTATGCAAGCTTTCGCTATATGAGTCTGCAATGCGACTTTAGACTTGTTCGGTATAGAAACAGGCGCTCTGAACCTGTAGTGAGTCTCTAAAATTTGTTCCAATTAATGTTTGCGTGTGGAACAACCGGCAAATTGGTGAAAGCAAATATACACACTTCACGTTAAATGTTGCATGCGTACAAATTCCTTATGAAGCAACACCGTTGGTTTATAATAGATTTTCTTCTGGTATCTGTAACAGGTTTCTCGGTTACTCCTTGCTGTTCCTGCTGTTGTTGCTGCTGCTATTCTTGCTGTTGGTGCTTCTGCTGATAGTTGCTGCTTCCTGCTTCTGTTGGTGTTGACGTTGTTGCTGCTCTGCTTGCATGCACGTTTTAGGGTTTGCGTAGACTTGTGGGCTTTCTTCCTGGATGCACGTGCGTGTGGTAACCAAATAAATTCAACACAGTTATATATCAATCAATATGATCGATTGAAACAAGTCTCGTGTCAACAAAACTGTTGAAGCCACTTTACCAAGCGACACATAATCAGAAAATTACATATACTTACATATAAAGTACATAAATGGTGAAGCATTCTCTCCAGAACGCTGACGATTTAATGAAAGTTTCGACATCTTGCCTACGCAAAAGAAGAAATACACAGCGATGTGTATTCTGCTTCTCGGTGTGTATACACTGAGAGCTTACTGTTTCTTCTGCGCTGCGTTCAGGGCTAAAGTGTACATACGGGTCGGTCAGTAAGCTCTTGTGTTGGGCTTTAATAACCCTCCAGAGTCTGATAGGCCTTATAAGCACAAAAGCAAACTCTCCTCCCTGCTCACTGTCTACACGAGAAACCTTCATTTTTAGAACTCTTGAATTAGTGATTTTTTCTCGTATCCTTTCTTCAAGCAGAAGGATCATTTCAAGGCTTCATCTGAGGGCATCAGATCTGAAGCATCATGGAAGGGCTTCACCTGAGGGCATTACCTGAGGCTTCACCTAAGAATATACTCATCTTCATGTTTGTTAGCCATTAGTCGTAATGAATTGGCGCTTTCTTCCTCCTAGTTAACTTCCCTTTCCTTCGTTATGTTGTTCAACATTCTCCAACAAATGAAAACTATTTTGCTTAAAAAAATACATTGTCTCGAACGTCCCATTATTAACTATATAATAGTTACAACATGGAAATAATGATTCATCCTTGCTCTATCCCTCCTTCTAAGTCTAGTGTAAAATAGGCAAGGATTCGCATGTTCGTGAAGGTGTATAAGAATTTCTCATACAATTTGCAATTAATTTAGTGTCCTCCGTAATTCTGTTCTTGATGCCTCGTTTGGTTAAGGACTCCGTCTCTGTGTTGCTATTTAAATTTTAATGGTGTGTTAACTTCTTGGTAAGTTCTTTTGTGCTTTTTTCCTTTACTTTTTTAAATTTATGTATAACTTTATTGTAAACAAGAAAATTGACTGCATTATTTTCTCTTAAATACATAAGTTTGTAGGTCTATTTCATTGATATACTTTTAATAAAGCTCATTTTACTGCTTAAAGGCTTGTGTATTTAAGTAAATTTAATGCAATATTTATTGTAAACAAGAAAATTGACTGCATTATTTTCTCTTAAATACATAAGTTTGTAGGTCTATTTCATTGATATACTTTTAATAAAGCTCATTTTACTGCTTAAAGGCTTGTGTATTTAAGTAATTTTAATGCAATATTTTCTCTGGTTTAAATTAATGTCTGCATTTAAAGCATTGTATATAACAATCTACAATGTTCTTCATATCATTGTACACTTCAGCAGTTTGTATTTCGATCATATAACTATACCATGCAAATATTGCATATTTAAGAATATTTTGCAAATATAGCATATATGAAGATTATCATGCAAATTTTGTCATTCAAACATGTATTAACACTACCGTGCAACTATCGTAATATTAATACAGGCATGCAAATATCGAATACAATAGCAGTATTATCATGAAAATACATTGTGCATATTATTAATTACATTATGCTAATTACATTATGCTAATTACATTATGCTATTAATTACGTGCTGTAAATCATTATCTTTCTCAAATATATTATTTTCTATAGACCTCTTTATATTTAGCTCACTCTGGTTGTTCTTTATTTCTATAGATATATTTTTCTCATCCCTTCCTCTACTCTCTCTATTGGCCTTTCTGTCGGCGTCTGTTTGTCTATATCTCTCTCTTTATCTCACTTTGCCTCGCTCTTTTTCTCTCCCCTCTCCTTCTTCTTTCTTTCTCCAAGCGTGTAATCTATCTCTCTCTCTCTCTCTCTCTCTCTCTCTCTCTCTCTCTCTCTCTCTCTCTCTCTCTCTCTCTCTCTCTCTCTCTCTCTCTCAACACTGTAGTCTCGTCTCGTAAGCTCGTATCGTCTCCACTATCCACCAGCCTCACACAACTAATTCTTTAGACCTTAAATTCAGGCTAGACCCCGGTGGTTGTGCATTCCTGCCCCGCAATCCGTTTTCTCCGGAAGATATACCTGGGAGCTTTATTCTCTCTGATATTTTAATTTAGTTTGCGGTTGTCATTTATTTCAGAGCAGAAGAAAATATGGTGCGAAGTTAAGCTCTGGAGCTGGCAGTGTTAATTAGATTTTTACTCAGAGATGTTGGGTAATATTTTTGGGGAAATTGTAAAGATATGGGTGCTTGAATTGTGGAGAAACTGCTCGTTTGTTGTACCGTTGTACCGGCTTGAGTTTCAGCCGGAACAACTGTTGGGTACCTGAATGATATTGTTTGACTCCTGAACGATATTGTTTGACTCCTGAACGATATTGTTTGACTCCTGAACGATATTGTTTGACTCCTGAATGAGGATTGTTTGATACTTATGAACTATGCTTTGTTCAGTTCTTTATTTTATTTTGGCAATATTGCACTGAATTTTTTTTACCGTTGTTATCAGTTTAGCGAAAAGTTATTGCCTTCATGAGGTTATGAAAAAAAAAACACGCTTCAGTAGCAAAATAACTACATTAACATAAACAAATATTTGTGTACTTGCAATTCTCAGTTACATTTTCATTTAATGTCTTCTGAGTTTACAACCCGCCATAAGTAGTCTACATAGTTTACAGATTTAAAGAATTAAAACAGGTTTATGGGGTATTTAGTAATTCTCTTTCCTTTTGTAATTATCTAACGTTTACGTGAAACTATCTACCGACTAACATAACAGACGGAGGATCCCTACAATTGCACCATTTCTGGTGCAATTGTGAGGACCCATGGCCTCGTAGAAGAAAATAAAGAGTATTCAGAGAAGACATTGTGAATTCTCATAGAACACTAATATTTTCTTCTATCACCCCTTTTTATTATTATTTTATTAATATTATATATATATGTGTGTATATATATATATATATATAT
>NC_091231.1:13505107-13520107 GCF_040958095.1 Procambarus clarkii | reverse complement strand
TTTAATACATCTAAGGAAGGCTTATTGGCAGAAATACAAGAGCCTTGATGGAAGTGCAAATAAAAGTTTGTTGGTTGAACAAAAGGATACATACCAGTTAGCAGAAGAACTACAAGAAGCTAACTGGTAGTTAAGAAGGAGGTCTGGTGGCACTTGTACCAAGGGAAGCTTATTTATCTGAGAATATATTGGAAGGCCATTTGGTAGAAGATCTAAAAAACTATGTAAATTAGTAACTGAACTATGTGAAACCTATATATAATATAACCAAGATTGATTTAGGTAACTTGGGAAATTTGGAGAATGATGGATCCCTTAACTCTCATTTCAATCCATTTGCAGTGAGAGTTACAGGAACCGGATTTGGAAATACAGAAAGGTAAGTGCTGAAATTAATTACATGGTGAGTGGGGGAATGTTCATAGCATCAGCATTAAGGCAGGTATGTAGGTAGCATCATAACTATGCAAGATATTGCTGTCAGTGACGATGTTACGAACATCCTACTGGTATTAGCCGGCAAGTAATGGAACCATTAACTGAAGAATCAGTAAACGTTTCCATATCAGATGATTTCCTTCCCATTTAAATGGCTTCCATATGCAAATTTTGTAACAATTAAAAATAAAACTTATGAATTTCGAAAAACTGAATCCACCCCGCGTTCCCAAGAGCGGGTTTGTGACTATGAATTTGTGTTTTTTTTAATAATGAAGAGTGCAGTTTATTTAGGCACAAACGACGCGGTATTATGAGCGTATATACATTGGTGTATGTTGAGACTGGGGGCTACAGAGGCTATATTCTGTTGCGTGTTTGATGGAGATTAAAAATTGTTTTTGAAAAAGTTTTTGAAAAGCTAACGTGTGTTCATTGTCTTTTTCTCGTGGGAATTAGAGTGTTACAAACACATGGGGAGGTGATAGGCATGTTTTTTTTTTTTTAGGCTTTATTTTGAATTTGGGGAACAAAATATATATAAAGAAAAAAATTTAATTGTGGATTTCGTATTTTTCATTTTGAGGGAAACTGCGACCTCTTAGTGTGTGCGAAGATGAGGTGGCTTGTAGTGGGTGGGTGATGGTGGTGGTGTTGGTAGTTGTGGTGATGGCTTTGACGAAAGTGATGGTTGCGGTGACAGTGATGATGGTGATGGTGGCTTAGGTAACAACGATAGTGACTGTGGTAATAGCGATGGTGGTTGTGTTAACAGCAATGGTGGTTGTGGTTGCTGTGGTAATTGTGGTGGCAGCACTTGCTTTGGTAGTAGATTGTGGTTGTGGTGATGTGAAGGCAGATTTAATGATGGTTGTTGTAGTAATGTTATGTGTAGTTGTATATGCTGAGGTTCCCCATGTTATTACTGCAGTTATCGCAGCTGAAGCCACCTGATAACTTTGTTGGTGGACAGAAGTTATTTTGAAGTTAAATTCCTTAGGTGATAGGAATTAGCAAAATTTCTGAAAGTAGGAACAAAAATCACTTAACCAGAGAAGACATTTTAAGTGTTCATCTCCAATCCTTCCTTCCTTCCTTCCTTCCTTCCTTCCTTCCTTCCTTCCTTCCTTCCTTCCTTCCTTCCTTCCTTCCTTCCTTCCTTCCTTCCTTCCTTCCTTCCTTCCTTCCTTCCTTCCGTCTCTCTCTCTCTCTCTCTCTCTCTCTCTCTCTCTCTCTCTCTCTCTCTCTCTCTCTCTCTCTCATACACACACAGACATCCTTGCAGGTTCCTAGGAAAGACGTTAAATAAATCCCCTTTTGAATGTTTTCGGTATTAATGGCTCAGGCGCCATTTGCTATGTTCAACTTAGCATCTTGAGAGGCAGACGAAATGTTAACACAAAAGAAAACTATAATATGATAATTAAAAAAATGTGGCAGGCTGAGAATCATTGATAAAACCCAACCTAATCCAACCCATCCCAGTCTAACTTAACATTTATTAACTATCCTATTAACAACATTTATTAACTATCCTGGTTACGAAAAGTTGGGAGTTTTCTCTTTTAATTTGTTTCATAAGCTGTAAATATTTACTGTCTATTATGAAAATTTTAACAATATAAAGCATTACATATATACAAATAAATAAACAAAAGTTACGTAGATCAGTAAATAATACTAGTAAAAACTCTTTCTTTAGTTGAATAAAGTAGTTACAGTAGTTAAGTTTAAAGTAAAAAGTTGAATAAAGATATATTATGTTGTATCAACTAGCCCTTGCTTTGGAAAATAATTCGGGTTAGTTTACTTTACGCTAGTATAGGTACTATAATATAGTAATAATATATATTTAATATACGATAAGAAATTCATATATATGAAGCAAGGATGAAAAAACAAAACAAACTTGTACTTCTCGATTAATGATAAGCCCGCACTCCTTTTTGGTAATAAAAACACTAATCTGGAGAAGATCATTGGTCTCTATTCCTTATCAAGGAACATATCCCCCTTGAAGTAATCGGTAGAGAACAGGGGAAGCCTTGCTTCATATAGTGTGTCGCCATGCAATTCTTGATCAGTGTAAGGGCTTAGGCACACTATTCCTTCTCGCCTTCCTCATATCCCAGTTCCTTCTCATCATGCCCCTTTCATGTGCTGTTTTCATACGCTTCCTTCTCATAATTATCTTACCTTTACCTTTCCGGCAACATTATTTGCGATGAACTACTAACGTAAAACACTAATCACGCATTAACAAAAATGTAAACATAAAACCAGAAAATACAGTTGATCGATTTATTTACAAAATAGCATAGAAAAACTCTTTTTGGACTCTTGAGGAAGAGGATTAAGCAGTTAATTAATTTTACAAATGAACTCTCTTCATTCATAGAGTTAACTCTCCAAGACATGAAGAGTGAATTCATAAAGAGTTTTACAACATGCTTCAAAATAAATGCGTTTTCCAGGATGCACATAGATTACAAATGATCAATTACATCAGGACAAGAGCTTCAACGACACGTGAATACAACCTCTGAAGCGGAATGGCACAAAATAACGTGCTAAACTGTCCTCACACTCACGGGTTAAGACGGATATTATCAGATACTTTGGCAAAACTTCAACTATTTCAACAATTCCTGCAATTTTCAACAGTTCGTAACAACGTAATATTTCCAGATTAAACACTGTTCTTCAACAGACAGGCAAGCGTGTTGTATTAAGACATTGTCCTTCGAGAGACATTAGTCATGTGGTATTAAAATGTTGCTTTCCACTCTCAGAAACAGACCCGGTCGGCCGAGCGGACAGCACGCAGTACGTGTGATCTTGTGGTCCCGGGTTCAATCCCGGGCGCCGGCGAGAAACAATAGGCAGAGTTTCTTTCACCTTATGCCCCTGTTACCAAGCAGTAAAATAGGTACCTGGGTGTTAGTCAGCTGTCACGGGCTGCTTCCTGGGGGTGGAGGCTTGGTCGAGGACCGGGCCGCGGGGACACTAAAAGCCCCGAAATCATCTCAAGATAACATCAAGAAGATAACCTCATCAAAACAACTGGACATCAACGCACCAAACACAGACATTAACGTGCAAACTCAAACAAAACACAAAACCCTTTCCACTGCTTTTCTCCATAAACTTACATTTATTTATTATTTTAAATTTTTTTGTGCAATTCTGAGTCGCACATGCATGACAAACAGACCGAATTTACATTTTTACTCACCGCGAAAGGCGTTAATAATTCAAGTAAAGGGTTTTAGTAAATGGAGATGGCATTACCAGTGCGTGCGTTTGGTGGATACCGTAATGGCAGAAACATTGTAAAGTTTGTGTGTGTGGAGCCTGTGGGCAGACAGGTGGGATGGCTCTGGGTGGATTTAGGTCTTGGTGAAGATGCTGCCGTACGCCTCTTAACGTCTGCTTCTTATAGTGTATGTGATGTTGCTTGCCCGGAGGAAGGGAGGGTGGGAGAGACGTGGAGTGGGACGGGAAATGGGAGTAGAAGGTTATTTTTGGTGGGGAATTGCTTGGGGAGAGGAAAGGAAGAGAGGATGGAAAAAAAGAGGTGAAGGAGAGAGAGAAAAGAAGAAGACAGAAAGGTTTGAAAAGGGACAACTGACGAGAAGAAAAAGTGAGGTATGGAGAACGAGGATTAAAGCGTTTAAAACTGACACGGAAAGATGAGGTAAACTTCTGGAGGATGGAAAGAAAGGAAACGAGTGAAAGGAGAGAGGAAAAGGAAGAGAAAGGTACATGAAAGGAGAAGGAAAGAGGAAAGGAGAGAGAGAGAGAGAGAGATTGAGTGTTCCTATTACTGTGTAGGTGTGTTGCACGTGTGTGTGTGTGTGTGTGTGTGTGTGTGTGTGTGTGTGTGTGTGTGTGTGTGTGTGTGTGTGTGTGTGTGTGTGTGTGTGTGTGTGTGTGTGTACTCACCTAGTTGTGCTTGGGGGGATGAGCTCTGGCTCTTTGGTCCCGCCTCTCAACCGTTTTGTGTGTGTGTGTGTGTGTGTGTGTGTGTGTGTGTGTGTGTGTGTGTGTGTGTGTGTGTGTGTGTGTGTGTGAGTGTGTGCATCTTCCTTTAATGCCTGCACATATGAGGAGTTCAAGCGAGCTCAAGCAACGATCAAAGGCAATCCTTGTGTAGAAACATTGCAAGAAACAGCATTTATAATCAAAGTAAATATAGAAAGTGTTGCAAAATTAGTAAAATTAAGTATTTATCAAATTATTCTGTCCAAATGTCCTATTTAAAATATAATAACGAGAAAATTGAAGCAGGAAGTTGTGAAACGAGCATGTTAGTTTTTGGGTCATCATTATTATTTTTGTTTTCATTCCCAAATATCATCTAAGTAAATAAATATATATGTTAAACCTGAAAGAGACACGTTCTAAAAAGATCATACCAAAGCTTAAACGTGACATATGAATTGCTATGCCTTCAATCAAAATTGTTAGTTAACTAAGCACCTGGGGCCAGATTCATGAAAGCACTTACGAACCTGTCCACCTTTTTTCAATCTTTGGCGGCTTTGTTTACAATTATTAAATAGTTAATGAGCTCCGAAGCACCAGGAGGCTGTTTATAACAATAACAACAGTTGATTGGCAAGTTTTCATGCTTGTAAACTGTTTAATAAATGTAACCAAAGCCGTCAAAGATTGAGGAAAGATGTACACGTTCGTAAGTGCTTGTGTAACTGCTTTCGTGAATCTGGGCCCTGGACCTCCACCCCCCTCCCCTACTGTTATCGGTATCAGTACCAAAAATACCTGAAAAGATATCCTAAGAAGAGAGAGAATAACCTACGAGTGACCCATCAATGATTCTATTTACTACTCTATTACTTCAATGTTTCTATTTACTTTTTACTTTTATTTATTGAGTAAGTAAGTAAGTAATTATCAAAAGAAGGCACCAAAGCTATGAAGCGCCATTAGTAGTTTCAAAGAGTTATCCGACAAAGAGTTATGGGATGACGGGACACCACGACGCAATGCTTGAGCAAGCATTGCTCGATAAATGATTTGTGTTTTCTGGCGTCACTTTTGCTTTGATGATTTGTTGAGCTGATCGATAATTTTCGTGTTCAACGTATTTTGATGTCACGAGGGAAGAGTTTGTATATAAATGAAAGTCTTTGTCAGGATTTATCGTTCCCATGGCTAATGTTTCCAACAATGGGGTAATTTAGGGGGTCATTTATTATTTTTAGGGTCACCATTAGCTTATCGGTTTTTATATAGCTGGATTTTCTCCTTCAAAATAATGCTACGGACGAGTACGGTATTTGAGGAATGTTGATAAGTATTCAGAGAGATATTTTCAAAGGTTTTAGCTAAAATATTTGGAACATGCACACTCGCGCACGCAAACACACATACGCGCACAGATACACACGAGCACGCACGCACACACACACACACACACACACACACACACACACACACACACACACACACACACACACACACACACACACACACACACACACACACACAGTTGAGATTTCAATTTCAGTTGAGAGGCGGGACCAAAGGGCCAGAGTTAAACCCCCGCAATCACAAATAGGTGAGTACACACACGTTAAGTTAAAAAAAATGATCGTTAATTAATGACAGTTGAGAAGCGAGCGAAAGAGCAGAGCTCAACCTCCGCAAGCACAACTAGGTGAATACAGCTGAGTACATACACACATACACACACACACACACACACACACACACACACACACACACACACACACACAAATACACACACATACACACACACACACACACACACACACACACACACACACACACACACACACACACATACACACACACACACACACACACACACACACACACATTGGCACCTTCCCCCCCACCCCCACACACACACACTTTTCGCTAACACTTTGAATTTATTCACTCTTTACCTGTAATGTTTCTCCAAAAGCTTGGATTTTTTCCTCCATTCAAAGCATTAGCAGCGTTGGGATTTATGCCAACATTAGAAACACTAACGAAATAATGTATAAAACTGAAGAAGCACGAACGATACGGAATGGAACGAGCGAAACCCAATGGGAGATTTTGATAAATAGAGAGATATGATGGGATAAGTGTCGTGTTTCAGCTAACATGGTGTGAGATTTCAAGCTGTTTAGAAATCTGAAACTCGTGAACAATTAAATCGTCTTTTTTTTATCTGACATTTTTAAAGTCTCCATATCTGTGTGGGACATATAGTTTGTGTAGATCTTAAGTGTGTTTGTGTGGACCTTCAGTGTGTTTGTGTGGACCTTCAGTGTGTTTGTGTGGACCTTCAGTGTGTTTGTGTAGATCTTAAGTGTGTTTGTGTGGACCGTCAGTGTGTTTGTGTGGACCTTCAGTGTGTTTGTGTGGAGGTTCACGTTTGTCTGTGGATCTCTGTGTGTATCTGTGCTGATGTCTCCCTACATATATGTGTTTAACTGTTTTCCAGTATTTTAACACGTCTTAGGTCTATTAGATTTATAATAGCCGTGATATAGACATAAATGAAACAGCAACTGCAATTAGTATTGTTTGAAACAATTAATCTGATTTAACCATTAAAGACATCCCTTTAAATAAAAGATCAGGACAGTTTTGTTGCTAGAATTCCTCATCAAACAGTCAACTGTCTGCTCACGACATGAGAATTCAATGTAAATACATTGCCCTAGACGCTCACTTCAGAGTTAATTATTTTCGAGAGTGGGAAAAGTTTTTACACAGAATGAGTTTGTGTCTGCATATTCAAATGAATGTTTATACACATTTTCATTATTTTTATTATTTAGTTAATTATTTTCGAAACTTGAAAAGTTTTAACACAGAATGAGTTGGTGTCTGCATATTCAAATGAATGTTTATACACATTTACTCCTCTGATATTTCCTTCGGTTCATTTATGATGAATTGCAAACTATTTATCACGTGTCTAGTTAATTTTGGTATATATCCTTATTTCTGAGTAAATATTCGTGGCCATTTGACATTTTATTCCTTAATGCTCTCTTATATAAATTATATAAATACTGACAACGTTGATATATTGCTAACGCTGGTAACCCTGTTTGCTGGGTAGAATATATTGGTGCATTCTAATTGTCCATTAGTCCAATGAAATCCTTTAAGCACACACACACGTACACACACACACACACACACACACACACACACACACACACACACACACACACACACACACACACACACACACACAAGGGAGTGGAATTGAGGAAACGGGCAGAGAATAATGATAGGGGCTTGAATTCGCTTCATGGCTGAAGCAGAAGCAAATGGGCAGAATTTCATTCACCTGATGCCTCTATTTACCTAGCAGTAAATAGATACCTGGGATTTAGATACCCTGTTACTGGCTGCATCCAGTGGATATGTGTGTGTGTGTGTGTGTGTGTGTGTGTGTGTGTGTGTGTGTGTGTGTGTGTGTGTGTGTGTGTGTGTGTGTGTGTGTGTGTGTGTGTGTGTGTGTGTGTGTGTGTGTGTGTGTGTGTGTGTGTGTGTGTGTGTTAGAGAGAAATATGTACTAGATATTAAAGATGTATATAAGTCAGAAGTCAGTACATTAGACAACCAACAATTATAAGGAAGAAAGAAAGACATCTAAGAGTTAACGACTTGATCCTACAGCCCCCCCCCCCAAAAAAAAAAAACACAAAACAAACAGTAAACACATCACAAATACACCAACAAAACATGAAGGTGTAAACACAGTGCGCCGTAAGGTGCTGGGTACACCCAAACAGCACACAGCACAAGACATAACACACACACTAAAACACACGAGAAGCCAGTTCCTGGAAACTGAGGAAGTAAACCGCAGTCAAATAAAACAGACTCAAAACCTATCGAGACAGGAAGGTAAACCAACCAAAAAAAACACTATAATGAAACTTTATTCGGGTCCGTGGTAAAGCAGGAACAGTCTAACTGGCAGGAAACGTAAACTTACTAGCAATAGAGCCGGTGAAAAGCACTGGTCTCTACTCTAGCAATGGTTATCACAGGAGGAAGAGGCGAAGAAAGAAAGAGAAATGAAAGGAAGAGATAGAAAAAGAAGATAAGAACCCGCACTGAGAGGAGACGGCCAAAGGAACTAGCTAGTTTAGCTAAGTGAACGGCGAATTGGGGATGAAGGAACGACCAAGTGGTTCTGAATTAACGAGAGTGCAACTGAGGAAATGGCTGAGGAAACTGAGCTCAGCGAACGATGGACTGAGGCTGAGGGAAGCAGAGGATGACACTTGTGAGCCGGCTTAAAGATGGAGAGACTAGGGAGTGCTTAAAGACCGTATTGATGAGATTAATATCATTGGCTGTGTAGCAGAGAGAAGGATGAGAAGGAGGTCACATGGCAGAGGAGAAAGGAACAATCAGGTGAAAGCACCCAATCATTACGACTATCTAGCCCTTGAAAAAGGGCCAGGATAGGGATTTGGAATAGGACGCAGGGAGGGGGAAAGAGTTGCAAAGAAAAATTGAAAGAGAGAGAGAGAGAGTGAGGAGAGAGTAGAGAGAGGAAAATGAAGAGAAGTAGGTACATGCAGTACACAAACAGGTGTACACACTACATCACACACGTTGTACATGCACTGTACAACCCGTGTACATGCACCTCTCTCCAACTGGTTTCAGAGATAGTTAGGAAGAGGAGTGTGACGCTATTTGTCTCCCTGATTGGTGACCAGAGAGGTGGTAGAGGGTTGGGGGTTAGGAGGTGGGGTGGGGGGAGGTTAGGAGGTGGGGTGGGGGAGGTAGGGGGGGGGGGAGGTTAGGAGGTGGGGAGCAGGTATTGGGGTCATTTGTTTTGATGGTTGAGGAAGCAGCTTGGATGGGGGGAGCCTGAAGGCAGGGGTGAGTTACTGGGAACGGAGGGGAAAGGGGGGTGATGGGTTTAACGGTGATGGGGATTGAAGGGATTGATGGGGGAAGGGGGAGGGGGAGGGGGGATTGGTGGAAGCATTGCTGGAGGGGGCGTGGTGGGGATATTGAGAAGAGATACTGCTGGCTTTAATTGGAAAAATTTTTCACAAAAGTAGAGAAAAATGATTATAATAATAAAATATATATTAAAAATTATATATAACTTATTATAATTATTATAACTTTATTATTAGTAGTAGTATTATTAGTGTTATTTTATTATTAATAATATTATTTTTAATAATAAAAATAATAATAGTTATAATGAATACACTGAGACATTGTACTTATGTTTCAACATTATGAATGTAATTAGTACCATTTCTGTGTGTAGTTTGAGACTCTTTCAGAACGAGCGGGATAAAGAATGGGTGAGAAGGACATTTAAGCGGTTTGTTTTAATGAGTGATTTAGATTTAGCTGTAGAGTGATTTGTCTGTGGAAACAGGAGGGAAAACGGGAATGAAATACCTTCTCCTAAATATGACCTCCGCGAGAGAGAGAGAGAGAGAGAGAGAGAGAGAGAGAGAGAGAGAGAGAGAGAGAGAGAGAGAGAGAGAGAGAGAGAGAGGGGGGGGTGAGCGATATATGCGATATATGACCATTTCTCACAGGAGCGAGGGACACAGGCTGGATAATTTAGAGTGCGAGGTGCTAAGGCTACCCACACACACACACGCACGCGCGTGCGGGTCAACCACTCGTGCAAGCTATTATGAGTCAGAGACAGACTGAGACAGACAGATAGACCAGCAGGAAATTGACAGGCAGGAAGTCATACAGACAGAAAATAAAGGATAGACATAACATATGCAAACATCATATAGACAGCTGCACGGTAAGTGTAATAGACATATACCAATCAGCTATTCAGTGTGTTACAATAAGATCATATCCCCTTGCACCTCTCCCCCCCCCCCCTGTGCCCCTAGACCACTTGGGCTGGACGGTAGAGCGACGGTCTCACTTCATGCAACTCGGCGTTCAATCCCCGACCGTCCACAAGTGGTTGGGCACCATTCCTTTCCCCCTGTCCCATCCCAAATCCCTATCCGACCCCCCTTCGAAGTGCTATATAGTGGTAATGGCTTGGTGCCTTCCCCCATTAATAGTTCCCCTTCCCCCTTCTGCCCAAAACAGCGCCACTTACTGACGACTCGGAGGCTGAAGAGTTGACTCATCTTGGGTTCCGTGGAGACCTGGCACTCGTAGAGGCCCGCGTCACGCTCCTGCACATACTTGATCACCAAGTTCCACGTCTCTGTCGCTGTCGAGTAGTGAGACTCGAACCTCTCGTCTCCTACGAACGTGTAGCGGTCCACCGTCAGGATATCAGCGTCGCGCATGCGCACCCACGAGACCTGTAAAAGGCGAAGATAGCCTGATGAGTGTGACAGGCGTTAGTAAGTCTACAAGTAAACGCATATATATGTGCAATTTATGGTTATCTTGAGAGGTTATCTTGAGTTGATTTCTGGGCTTTTTTAGTGTCCCCGCGGCCCGGTCCTTGACTAGGCCTCCACCCCCCAGGAAGCAGCCCGGGACAGCTGACTAACTCCCAGGTACATATTTACTGCTAGGTAACAAGGGCATAGGGTGAAAGAAACTCTGCCCATCATTTCTCGCTGGCGCCCAGGATCGAACCCGGGATCACAGGATCACAAGTCCAGTGTGCTGTCCGCTCGACTGACCAGCTCCTATAAATGGTATATGGCTATATGGTATATGTATATTGCCACTATTTCATCTGTGGCTTAGAACAGTGCAAGGAAACACTTTCTCCTGTGCTACTATAATATTTAATTGTTAATATACTATAATATTTAATTGTTAATATACTATAATATTTAATTGTTAATATTCTCCGAGATGTCTATAAACTTCTCGCTATTTTCTCTACACTTGATCACAGTATAGGGGTCAGCACCTGCGGCTGGTGTGACTCTATAGCAATTTTTGGCAGAATAAAGATGAGTTTGTCTCATAACCTATCTGAGTTGTGTGTGGTGCTGCCATGGTTAGTTTTGTTTGTTGTTTAAGATTCGTTACTTGGAACAAAAAGTTCCAAATAGCACGGGCTATGGTGAGCCCGTAGACTGTCTTACAAGGCTAAGGTGGACAAATCTTTGAGAACTCTACTGTTGACGCCATTGTGTGTGAAAGCCCAGGACGGATTTGCGACTGTGTGTATAAAAGGATTCTTTGTTTTGCTTTCAGTGAGTTATAGATAGATCAGCTCTAATTAGAAAGGAAGAACTACATATTCTTTTAATGTCAAAAAGCCTTTTATACAGTCCGCTCAATATTCGAGCTCAAGATAGAAAAGGAGGCTGGAGTATCGAGAACGACTTAAGTGAGAAAGAAAGAACTCCTCAGACAGAACGCAAAATGTACATATCATAATGAAAACGGATTAGGAGTTGAGTACATGAAGGGTAGGTGATGGTGCCTATACTGTTTATAAAATATGAGATTAACCTGACATGATATTAGCTAATTCATATCAAAGTTGCTGACAGTGAAAAACTAACGACGAATCAGGACATATAGAGACTGTGATTCCCCTTTAACGTATCTGGACACACTGCAGAAGTGTTTTTAAAAAAACGTTAACAAATGTAACCCAGACAAAAGAGAAAACATCTGAACAGTTTGAAGAAGGAGAGATATTGTTCAGATGTTTTCTGAACAGTATCTCTCACTGATACTGATACTGAGGAAAGAGAGGGAAGGCCTGGACACCGAGTGATTCCCTGTGAGCAAATCTTGGTTAGTACATTGATCTGCCAGCCCCAGGTGCACTTTACAGCAAGCCTTACTCAAAGTGGATTACAAATTTAATCCAGTTTAATTAACTCATGCGACAAACACACATGTTGAAATTGCAATCATCAAGAGATAATGGTATTTGTTCAGCGTTTACCGACCAGTTATCTTATTTTGGATGACATCAGTGCATATTATTTCCATACAGATATTAGTTATTACGAGTTAAAAAGCTGCATAATAAATATTACCAGTTGCGGGAAGGAAGGATGAGAGAGAGAGAGAGAGAGAGAGAGAGAGAGAGAGAGAGAGAGAGAGAGAGAGAGAGAGAGAGAGAGAGAGAGAGAGAGACAGAGAGAGAGGCAGAAAAAGAGAGGGAGACGAAGAACAATATATAGACTAACTGACATAGATAGAGGAGACAACGTCTTTCAGTATATATATTCCCTAGCTGCCCCCTTGTCCGTGAGGCAACAACACCAATATCCTCTCCCTGGAAATTGGAAGTCTAGATAACCATGACAGTATCTAAATTTTCCATTAACTCCTTGAGAGACTGAGATAGATGGAGGTAAGACAGAGACAGACATACACTGAAAGGGGGAGAGGGTGAAGGTGTTTACCAATTTATCTCCTGAGTAATAGAAACAGAGGGATAGAGAAATAATCTGATTGACCCATAGGCAGATCAAATGAGCGTATACTGATGAAGGAGAGAGAACTAGGGTGTGTATATAATACCTGTTCCAAAATTAGTTATCCAAACTACTATGAATTACATCGTAACATAGATGAAGGCGGGGATTATCTACAGATACCTCAGTGGTGCTGCAGGGAATGACTGGGAGAAAGAGAGGGAGACAGAAGAGAGAGAGAGAGAGAGAGAGAGAGAGAGAGAGAGAGAGAGAGAGAGAGAGAGAGAGAGAGAGAGAGAGAGAGAGAGAGAGAGAGATTGTGAGGAAGGGAGGTAGGTGTGGGGAAGACATACAATGACAATCCCAGAGACCACAAGATACCCATTCAAGTTTAATAACGCAGAGTGCTAGACTCCCTAAAATTTTAGTATTAATTGCAAATAATTTTAAATTTAACTGTTTGCAAAGTTAACCTTAGCTATAATATTTATGCATTGCCATTGTTATCATACGCATTTCTGTTTTGAAAACGTTGAATATAATTGTCCAGGCGATTTATGTGTTGATTCGCAACTAGTATTTCATTTCAATGTCATGAACGTCTACGGAACTCTATATTCACTTTTCATTACAAAATGTTTTACATAAAATTTTTAAATTGCTTTAATTGTAAACTGTACCCTTAATGTTTCTGTTGAAATACATGTAATAGGTATATCCACAATTCCTATTTACCCTCTTTTTCCCTTACGTGCATCCTCTGTTTGACACTAGAACACTCTTTCTGTTTCCCTATGGTTTGTTTTGCTATTGAATTTTTTCCCCTTCATCTTATGCATGTCTTCCCCCATTCAGTCTAAAAAAAAAATCTGTCCAGCTAATTTATATGACAAACTAAATATTAGTTTCCGAATGAATAAACTTATTTAATGGTCTGAGTCAGTCTCTTTCGCTCTATCCCTCGTTGAATCATGTTCTCTCTCTCTCTCTCTCTCTCTCTCTCTCTCTCTCTCTCTCTCTCTCTCTCTCTCTCTCCCTCTCTCTCTCTCTCTCTCTCTCTCTCTCTCTCTCTCTCTCTCTCTCTCTCTCTCTCTCTCTCTCTCTCTCTCTTTCTCTCTCTCTCTCTCTCTCCTCTCTCTTCTCTCTCTTCTCTCTCTTCTCTCTCTTTCTCTCTCTCTCTCTCTCTCTCTCTCTCTCTCTCTCTCTCTCTCTCTCTCTCTCTCTCTCTCTCTCTCTCTCTCTCTCTCTCTCTCTCTCTCTCCGCCCTGTTTCTGTCACACAAAATTTACAAGCAATAACAACTACTCCATTGTAGGTATTGTTGTCTTGCTATGCGTGTCCCTACACAAACATATATTCCAGCACATATTTTTTGCCAATGACAAAAAAACAATAACGAGCTGGAAGTGTTGCCAATTGCTACCATGACTCGTTATAAAGACCCGTGTCAGCGTTACTGTACCACACTCCTAAGACCCTTGATCATCAGATTATGACACGCGGAGCTCAACATTCAAGGCCTCGAGAGATCAAAAATAAGACCATAAACTTCGTATGTGTAATCGTAAAAGGAGCAGAGCAAAGTTTACGAGCAGCATACACATCCCAGAAATGTCAGACAAGAATCGATACAGTAAACGTATTTGTGTAGTAAATCATGGTCTTGCAGTATAGGTGCCAAGATGGTATGTTCACGTTATTTATATACACACTTCAGCAATTTGCCTCTGCACATTAAAACTGCGTGTTCGAATATGTGTATATATATATATATATATATATATATATATATATATATATATATATATATATATATATATACTGCATTCATTGTTCCTGCCCCACATGTGAGGAGTTGGAGTAACTCGCCAACCTGTAACAACTAACTTTGTACCCTGCATGTAACCAATGTTGTAAATCATTTTGTGTAATGAAATTTTAAATAAAATAAAACAACAAATAACAAATATATATGGGGAGGTACAAGACAATATGTTAGTGTACGTGGGGGACCCACACAGCTCTCTTGGATGCTATATTTCCTCTTCTTCGAGGCCATGGGTCCCTAGAAACAGAAGTCGTATCCCCTATGTATTAGATGATGCAATTAAAATATATATATATGTGTGTGAATAAAATCGCGTGTGGTGAAACAGTCCACCATTCTGGCCATTCAGGCAGGAACCCAAAA
>NC_091231.1:13485107-13500107 GCF_040958095.1 Procambarus clarkii | reverse complement strand
TCTCTTTCTGTTTTCTTACACACTCGCGCACATATATATATATATATATATATATATATATATATATATATATATATATATATATATATATATATATATCGTAACTAGTAGCCAGAACGCACTTCTCAGCCTACTATGCAAGGCCCGATTTCCCTAATAAGCCAAGTTTTCATGAATTAATTGTTTTTCGACAACCTAACCTACCTAACCTAACTTTTTTGGCTACCTAACCTAACCTAACCTATAAAGATAGGTTAGGTTAGGTTAGGTAGGGTTGGTTAGGTTCGGTCATATATCTACGTTAATTTTAACTCAAATAAAAAAAATTGACCTCATACATAATGAAATGGGTAGCTTTATCATTTCATAAGAAAAAAATTAGAGAAAATATATTAATTCAGGAAAACTTTGCTTATTAGGCAAATCGGGCCTTGCATAGTAGGCCAAAAAGTGTGTTCTGGCTACTAGGTACGACATATATATATATATATATATATATATATATATATATATATATATATATATATATATATATATATATATATATATATATATATATATATATATATATATATATATATATATATATATATGCCCGGTCAGTGCAGTCTTATAAATCATCCCTGGAACCAGTAATGCAACGTATCCCCGGATTAAATCATATAAATAGGCCACAACTGTGCGCGTGCAACATTTCATCCTCCTGCACCATAATTCATACATATTCGACCAGGTAAACAAATATCATCCGAGCAATGTTTGATCAGCCAGATCATCAACGAAGGATCATGCATGAATCCCTCTGCCACGTCCCCGAAACACTGCGACTACTGCTGACCCAGTGGGATCAGCCCAGTGGGATCAGCCCAGTGGGTGGCTGTGGGATCAGTGGGTCTTTCCTCCTTCCACCTCAGGCTGCATATTAAGTATGTCTACGATGTTTCTGAGAAACCCCCTGTGAAGTCTTTTAATGTTTTCGTGTTTTCCTAACTCCATTCACTTAGTGGCTGATTAAAAAAGAACTTAAAACAAGTCCTGAGTCTGTCCACACAAACAGTGTTCTCCTCTGTCATGTTAGGGATTCTAATCATCCTATAAACTGATCTTATAAAAGAATCATTCCCGCCTCTGTTCTTCACAGAAGTCGAATTGTCTACTAGATAACAAGAGTTCAATAGTCCTGGTTAGTTATTTCAATGTTTTGAAATATTTTCCATACGTGAAATCCTGATCTGAACATCACTTCAGTAGATCTATCCCCTTAATAAATCCAGTGACGTCCTTATGTTGCCAGGAGATCAATAATGACGTCAATTTGGCAACTGAGGTCACTGTGTTTGATCCAACTTTTCAACAGTACAGTTTACATTATAAACACTGTCAACCTAGTTATGTGTATGATGAACTACGCTACGGAATATTGTCACTACGTCGGCCAAGGCCATGAGCACTGCATTGCATCCGAGCACCGGGTGCAACATTTCATTGTTGATTTGTTGATTTCAGCACCGCCAAACAAGCTTGTTGTTGTTGTTGTTAAAGATTTGCTACCTGGAACATAAAGTTTTAAGTAGCACGGGCTATGGTGAGCCCATAATGCCAAACAAGGGTGTTGGTGGTGCTTAGCCACGAATGATCTGTACACCTCAACTGCCCGTCAGAAAATCATTCCGTCTAGCTCTAGACGCTGGATAGCGTGCCGTCTATATCCTAGACAGGGAATTAGCGAGACAGTAGGATACATGGCAACGAGAAATTCCCTCGACGTTCTCCTTCACTAAAATAAAAAAATAGACAGGCTGATTGGCAACTTTTCCACATAATTAATTAGTAATTAAGTAATTAGTTTCAATCTAACCCTTATTTTTAAAAAAACATGTAAATATCTATTGATTTAGTATCAAAACAATTTACTGTTTTGCCACTGAGAATAGGTTTATTTTAATATTTTGCGATATTTTGCAAACCTCAAAAAGATACGAAGGCGTGAGTAAATATTTGGCTTTAATTTATTAATTAAGAAAGAATATCCAGTTAGCACGTTGGTGACGTGGGATTACATTTGTTAACCAAATTAGGGTTAGTTAGTTGGTGGTCGCATAGTGTTGCCAGATACTTCCTGGTGGTCGTGTATGGTTGCCAGATACTTCCTGGTGGTCGTGTATAGTTGCCAGATACTTCCTGGTGGTCGTGTATGGTTGCCAGATACTTCCTCGTGGTCGTGTATGGTTGCCAGATACTTCCTCGTGGTCGTGTATGGTTGCCAGATACTTCCTCGTGGTCGTGTATGGTTGCCAGATACTTCCTGGTGGTCGTGTATAGTTGCCAGATACTTCCTGGTGGTCGTGTATGGTTGCCAGATACTTCCTGGTGGTCGTGTATGGTTGCCAGATACTTCCTCGTGGTCGTGTATGGTTGCCATGTACTTCCTGGTGGTCGTGTATGGTTGCCAGATACTTCCTGGTGGTCGTGTATGGTTGCCAGATACTTCCTCGTGGTCGTGTATGGTTGCCATGTACTTCCTGGTGGTCGTGTATGGTTGCCAGATACTTCCTGGTGGTCGTGTATGGTTGCCAGATACTTCCTGGTGGTCGTGTATGGTTGCCAGATACTTCCTGGTGGTCGTGTATGGTTGCCAGATACTTCCTGGTGGTCGTGTATGGTTGTCAGGTACTTCCTCGTGGTCGTGTATGGTTGCCAGATACTTCCTGGTGGTCGTGTATGGTTGTCAGGTACTTCCTGGTGGTCGTGTATGGTTGCCAGATACTTCCTGGTGGTCGTGTATGGTTGTCAGGTACTTCCTCGTGGTCGTGTATGGTTGTCAGGTACTTCCTGGTGGTCGTGTATGGTTGTCAGGTACTTCCTGGTGGTCGTGTATGGTTGCCAGATACTTCCTGGTGGTCGTGTATGGTTGCCAGATACTTCCTGGTGGTCGATACTTCATGGTTGCACAGTATGTCTAGATATATCTTGGTCACAGTGTTGCCAAAAATTTCCTAGCTGACGCCATAGTGTTGCCGGATAATCATGGATAATCATTGTTGCATGTTGCCTATGTGTTGCACAGTTATTCCAAATATCTTCTTCTCTCACTGTTGTCTAATATTGAAAATAAGAACGTAGCGTGGCCATATTGGAGTCATAATCTTGGCCGATGAGGATTTGATGACTTGGATAAGCATTTCCATTGGCCTTAATAGTTTCAGTTTGAGCCTCAGTGTTAGATTCGAAGTTTAAGGAAATACATAAACTTGCGTTTTACAGCTTGATAAAGTCACTTCCTTCCATTACGAAAGCTATAAAAATATCACGGTGGGGTTCCCAATCAATCTTCAGTTGTTAAAGTTTGTAAGTTTAAATAAAACGAATATTTATGAAAATATATACAAAAGAATAGGGGTGGTAGGAGAAGAAAATATTAAAGTGTTCAGTGAGAATTCACAAGGTTTTCTCTGAATACTCTTTACTTTCTTCTCCACGGCTATGGGTCTCTCTCTCTCTCTCTCTCTCTCTCTCTCTCTCTCTCTCTCTCTCTCTCTCTCTCTCTCTCTCTCTCTCTCTCTCTCTCTCTCTCTCTCTCTCTCTCTCTCTCTCTCTCTCTCTCTCTCTCTCTCTCTCTCTCTCTCTCTCTCTCTCTCTCTCTCTCTCTCTCTCTCTCTCTCCTCTCTCTCTCTCTCTCTCTCTCTCTCTCTCTCTCTCTCTCTCTCTCTCTCTCTCTCTCTCTCTCTCTCTCTCTCTCTCTCTCTCTCTCTCTCTCTCTCTCTCTCTCTCTCTCTCTCTCTCTCTCTTATATAAACATATAAAGTCAAGGTGGAACATATAAAGATATGTTCCACCTTGATCTAATACTATTTCTGTTAAACCAGGAGAAGTTCTCACCCGGTCGTAATCCTGTTAAAACAAAATATACACTAATCTAGTCATGTTCCTGTTAAACCAAGAGCAGCTCTGATCAAGTCCTATCATTTTTAAACTAGGAGCTCCACTGACCTACTTCGTCCCTAAGGTCGCACGCCTTCGACCTGGTCGCCCTTGGCTTAAATTGTCTTAAAGTGAATATCTCCAAGTGGACTCCTCCTACCTTTGGGGCGCGTCACACGTTAACTATAGATACATTAACGTAAATAAAATAAATATGGAAAGACATGATAATGAGTATTTATACAACAGGTCACCTAAGAATTTATACAACAGGTCATATAGGTATTTGTACAACAAATCGTCTAGGTATTTATAAAACAGGACATAAGAGTGTTTATACAACAGAACGTTGTTGGTGAGCTTGAAGCTAGACGCCAATTCAACAGATTATTAGATTACAGTGTATGGAAAGTCTATACAGAAACTGCAAGAGAAGACGAGAGATTGGAGAAGCTTTGTAGTCACAGTTTTCAGGGCTCCAATATCTCTGAAAGAATTTCTAGTCACGTCAAAACAGAAATAGAATTATGAAAGTGCGTTCATTTTTAACCCCCAGCACGATAGTTTGATAATAAGACATACTGCTATTTAATTAGAGAGGGGTATGCCTCCCAGAGAGAAAATAAAGCTAGCCAGTATCATATACAAGCAAGTAAATTGATATGTTCTTATATAAAAAAACTAGAAAATTTCCAGTTTCTCTTCGTTTCTCTATGCCATGAATAGATTTGACAATTAAATGCACACCACAAACTCTCCCTCTCTCTCTCTCACCCTCTCACTCTCTCTCTCTGTCTCTGTCTCTCTCTCTCTCTCTCTCTCTCTCTCTCTCTCTCTCTCTCTCTCTCTCTCTCTCTCTCTCTCTCTCTCTCTCTCTCTCTCTCTCTCTCTCCTCCCCCTGCATAATTACCCACTTCTGTTTTATATTTCATGTTTTTGTAATTAATTATTATTTCCGACATCATTATCTCACCCCCACCCCGTCCTCCCTTTATGATAAGCAACTTAAGGAATTTACATTCATTTGGCCTCTGCTCCACACTTTATTGTTATGCCGGGAACTAGACCTAATTATTCTCCCAGACCTGCAATTATGCTGACTTAATTACCCTGGTATTTTGCGAGGGTTAAAAGCGCACTGTCCAGCTGTGTGGACCAGAGTTGTAAGTGTTTGTGGATGATTTTCTACTAATATCTGATTTTTTATGAATTTTGTCCTTTTAGACTCTTGTTCTTGAAGTCTCTAAACCCCTCTTTTTTTTTTTATCTTGTGTTCTGTGTTTTTCTTCTCTCTTGCAAGCTTTGTTTTACTCCCACCACTCTGTTTTTCCTTTTTGATTTCTCTTTCTCTCCTTCTTTCACTCTCACTCTTTCAATTCTCTCTCTTTCCTAACATTTGTTTCGGCAATGGGAAATAAATGAAGTTCCTTTGAATAGTAGACAATAGTCGTGCATGCCAAATAATTGTGTGAGTTTAAGTACAAAATGTTTGCGTACAAATTTATCCCAAGGGAGATGATGCATGTATAATTCCTTATAAGAACATATAGTTCTTATAAGAATATTAGAACTATATTCGTTTGTCTCGCTAGCCTCGAGCTCCCATTACTTGGCTGTTTTGACACAGTTGATTATTAGGAATTTTTTTACTTTTTTTTTTAGTAAGGCTCTCTCCCTTTCCTTAACCTGCCTCTAATTGTACACACGGGCACCAGTACCATTGTTTCCTGGAATATTTCACTCAAGGTACTTCACTGATTATGGTGATACACCACACGTGGGCTTCACTGCCTATATGCGGATGCTACTAGTTTGTCTTTCCACCTATTACTAGTTCCTTTACCCAATCATTTCACATTTGTAAATATACATTAATGACACTGTGTAAAAGACACATCGAACACTTTATGTGGGACAGACGTAAATCTGTGTATCTATGAATTTATGTATGTTGGTTAGATTAGTAAAAGCATAACAATCACCTTTTGTGGTTGATTTTTCAATAAATCACTGAACTATATGTTTAACAAATCTTTAACCCTGTTCATGGAAGACAGAAGAAAATATATGTGCTGCTTAGCATTGTAAATGTGTGGCCACGTCTGTGGTAGAAAAGAACTAGTTCCTCTACTCCACAACTAGTTTCTCTACTGTACATCTAGCCTCTCTACTTCACATCTAGCTTCTCTACTCAAATAGTTCCTCTACTCAATAACTATTTCACCCATGTTCACTACTAGCTTTCACTGCACCAGGAAAATGTCAGTGTAAAATTCGCAATTAATCCAGTTCCGGATTCCTCTCTGAAGCGTTCCCTCATTCATATATATATATATATATATATATATATATATATATATATATATATATATATATATATATATATATATATATATATATATATATATATATACCCTGGAAACACAAACCGAAACTGTCTCTTTTTTCCGCTTGTTACAACTTGTAATAAAGTTGTTACATCTTGGCTTAACGTGTTTATGACGTATTAGAACGTTGTTACAACTGGCTATATTGGTTGTTATAACTGGTTAGGAGGTGTTAAAACTTGATCGAACGTTGTACCAACGTCGTAGTTTCGGTGTGTGTTTGGCGGGTATATATATATATATATATATATATATATATATATATATATATATATATATATATATATATATATATATATATATATATATATATATATATATATATATATATATATATAATTGTCGTTAGAGGTAATTAGATCTAGAACTCAACTAGTAATTAGAACTAGAATTTGGTTTTAAGTTTTAATCTGCTCGAAAGAGAAAAGTTAACTGCCGTCAAGCAACACAGACGAGCGCCAGCGGTCTGTGACAGGGTAAAACTTTTTTCTTTGGTATAAGAATTTTACTCCCTCCACCCCCCCCCCCCCCCCCCACCCCCAGAAACGCGAAGTTAATCTTTTAATCTCTTGTAAATGGTGACAAAAATGTTCCCTCAAAAATATTCCACGCTAGAGGATCCATCTCTGCTGACGGCAGCTGTCTCTCTCTCTCTCTCTCTCTCTCTCTCTCTCTCTCTCTCTCTCTCTCTCTCTCTCTCTCTCTCTCTCTCTCTCTCTCTCTCTCTCTCTCTCTGTTTAGGGTTCGAAATAAATGATCCCGCCAACGAATCATCTGAAATTCCTTAACTCGCTATGCAGAGATTCAGTACAGAAATATTTCCAGAAATCCTTTGGCAAATTGCCACACACAAAACAGTAAGTTCGAACACCATGATATTGCATTAGGATTAAATGTTCGGACCAAAGACAAGTTTATCGAAATAAAACAGCGAGTCGTACTAAATGGAGATTCGTCCGATTGGATTGCTGTTCTCAACTTCATTCTCCTCCTAATTTACATAAATGATCTAGAAGCGAAAGTGACCCCAATTTTTTTAATAAAAGATATCTATTTTGAGGTAGACAGTAGATGTATTCAGAATGGACCTAGTATTAGTAACTAGTTACATCATTATTACCAAAAAACAGCAAGTAATTACACCTTCCCCTGTACACCCAAAGTTAAGAGTGCTCAAGAATAAATAGCATAATATATCTTAATGTAGACCTCCGTCCTGTTATTATAAAACATATTATATTATTATAATAGTTTTTTCTCAACAACTCACGAACTCATGCTGCATTCTTTTTCTTTTAGGTTAGGAAAGCCTCACCACCAACTATACAGCAATTTTGTTTGGAGTTTCAAAGAGTTCAGGTCTGTGTGGCTGCTCTTACTGCTTCCTTCCTAAGTACAAATAAAAATATTAAGATACATAAAGAGATGGTTCTAGCTTGAATTATTGATCATTAACTCTCTTCTGGGCAGTCTCATCATCTCTATCGTGTCAGCATGGATCAATACAGCTGTCTTGACTTTGACAGAGACTATGGGCCACGGAATTTCTTGTTTTGCTAGCTTAAAAATGCTCGTAAAATTTTTACCCCGGCGAAGTCGTCTCATAAAATTCAGATATGACTCGAACGTCGAAGAAAGCATTTTAAGAATGCCTTGATAATTGCGGTAATATTAAGGCTGGGTTTATGCTAACGTCGTAAACTCTGTCTTGCATGATAAGAGGCAGCATGGGGCATGCAACACCCAGATAGTATACCCGCTCGTCCAAGCGGCGGCTGACCTAACTCATCATCAAGATATGATTGTCCAAGCATAGCCCGAGGATGAATGGGTCAATTTTGTCTTACTCTGTAACTAACAACGCAATTCTCTCTAATTTATATTATTATGTATTTACAATTTCATTTTTTTGTGTATTTAGAGCTAAGGTAGGTTAGGGTTAGTTGTTTTGAATTTGATGGCAAATATTATATATGCAAATATATGAAAAAAATCCTCTACTGTAGGTGGCCTTCGAACATTGTAAGTAAACAAAGTCCTGTCCGAGGAAATTTCATGTGTAATTATTAATAGTCATGTGTATAGTTTTCGTGTATGGGTGAACTGGGTGACGTAACTGCTGGATTAAGGAGCAGGTGTCTAACTTGGGCCGCAAGTTGAACAAGGATAACTTGAGTGAACAGAGAATTAAGTACGGCTTGCAGACGAGTCACAATAACGTGGCTGAAATATGTTGACCAAACCACACAATAGGAAGTGAAAGGAAGACGACGTTTCGGTCCGTCGTGGAGCATTCTCAAGGCGATTGTGATGAGGGAAGGAGTTAAAGGAAATAAATAGGCAATCCCCCAGCGCTGTTTTAGGGAGTAATTAATCGACAGTGAGACATGAGTACATGGGATTTAATAACTTATTTAAAAACGCCTATTAGAAAACAAATGACAGGAGATGCCACAACTATTTTTAACCCACTTTACGAAACAAATTGGCTACCTTTTAGATTTTGATTTAGAAGCTAAAATCCTTAGTGATTTAAGTCACAGAATCAATCTTCTAATATTGCCTCCCTCTCACGAAACAGTTTCAACTCTTCTGGCAAAACAGCTGTTTGATAACAACAGTAAATGTTGTCATTTGCCTCGAAGTAGAGTACATTGTTTTGCTGTATACCATTTTTTTGTATTGTATTAATATACATTCATTGTATTGCTCATTTTGATTGTACCTCGCCATTGTATTGCGTTGCTTTGATTGTATTACACTCTTAATGTAATAAGAGTGTTATGCCATGCTGTTAACAGAATGGGTAACCGGAAGGGCCCGGGGTAGCCGGCCTCTGCTACCCCACCCCTATTTCAACCCCCCCCCCTCATCTTTTCCCCCCACGAAACACATCCCATCTCTTCCCTTATCTCCCTAGACCCCCCCCCCCCCTTTCTCCGCATCCTTCCAACATTCAGCGACTGGGACTACTCGCTGTACCAACTAGTCGCTGTACCAACTAGTCGCTGAACCAACTAGTCACTGTACCGACTAGTCCAAGCAGCCTTCGTAGTCAGGACAGCAGGAACAAACGTCGCTACGAGAGAAAAATTCTCATTCCCAACTAACAAAGCGACAGACAGAAACACAATTACGATCAGCCGTAATATCGGAGTCTGAGCTCATAATCCGTGATTGGGATTTGTCGTTCTTGAGCTCCGATTGGTCCCCAGATTGTTGTATTTTAGCGAAATGGACTTTTCATTGCCTATTAAAAAGAGAAGGGGATAGACCGGCTCTCTAAGCTGCGCATTGCAAATACAACTAAATATTTTTCGAATGTTTGTTTTATGCTTTTCTATACATTTTATTGTATGTATTTTTGGTTATTATTATTAATATTATTATTATTTATTTTATTATTATTATTATTATTATTATTATTATTATTATTTACATTACTATTATTATTGAACAAAGAAATCACATTAACGTGATGTATCAATGAGAAAATCAGTTGGAGCCCTGAGGAGGATTCGAACCTGCTCTCTGGCTACTCTCGAGCACATGCATTAACCCGCTGGACCATGATACGCTATAAGTAATGTTGTTATTATTAAATAATAAAGAGTTTTTCATTGTTAAATATTTTATTTTTCTCAGATTCCCGTTAGGGAGAGAGAGAGAGAGTAAAAAAAAAATAATATAGTGAAGGGCAGCATGGATGGACCAATTGAACTCAAATGGCCATGAGGGTCATTCAGTCATGCACAACCACAGGTGTCCCACTTAATGGTCCGAGCGTAACAAGGCCCTTCCCTGTTTGATCTTTAAGGGCCGGTTTTCCAACCCGCAGACTTTCCCATGCAGCAACACCAGGCTCGCCAGCCTATATGATGCCAACACGGGAAATTCAGAGCTGTTTTACCCCTGTTAAATTAATCGAATGAGGTCTCGGGTTATCATGGTGATGCAACAGTTCCGTGCTATCATGTAACCCTGGGTATCCGTGCACTCATGCAATACCACCGTGCTATCATGCAACACTTACTACTGTGTTATCATGCAAAATTTAGTACCGCGTTATTAGGTTACTTTTAGTACTGTGTAATTTGTTCAATCAACAGTAACTTCTCTATCACCGTCCGTACTCTTTCCAGCACCAATCTCAACCTTGTCAAGCACCCTCTAGCACTTTCCACCATGGCCATTGACTATTTAACCACCACTTAGACCTTTCAAACATTGCCCTTGCCATTTACATCTCAATTCAAACTCTTTCCAACAGACTCTAGCACCTCTAAGCCTAGTCTTTTCAATTCAATCCCTCACCCTTTCTAAACAACTCTTAGATTTCGAACGCCATTCCAGCAATATCCATCAAAGACAAAAACCTTTTCAGTACGGTAAATTTTTGAACGTAATCTCACTTTCCACCAGCACTTATTCCTTTTTCAACTACACCATATCAGTATTCATCATTTGAGAACTATTTTACATCATTTCTCTCTTTTTCTAGTAAAGTTATCCATTATTTATAACTCCTCTTCACTCCTGTTCTTCTTTGCATCCCTTTACGTTCCCTTTCCTCTTGCTCCCCAACACCTTTCCTTCCCTCTTCCTCTCATGCTTTCTAATTAATTTGATCATCCTCTAAGATTACCTCAGGATGGACTCAGGGCCATATTGCTTGGCCGCAAGTCCATATGTTACCATAAATGCCGCTGTGTGTGTGTGTGTGTGTGTGTGTGTGTGTGTGTGTGTGTGTGTGTGTGTGTGTGTGTGTGTGTGTGTGTGTGTGTGTTTATGTGCGTGTATTCACCTAGTTGTATTCAGTTAGTTGTGCTTGCGGGGGTTGAGCTCTGCTCATTCGGTCCGCCTCTCAACTGTCAGAGGCTGTCTGTCAGTATATATATCCTTAGTCTCGTGCACTCTGTAAGCTGAAACCCACATTTACGTTATGTTCACTGTATAATAGTTTTCTTCTAAAATATGTAAAACGTGGACTTGGCCTTGTTATAAAACCTCATAAATGGCAAATTCCTAAATATTTATAGTTTAAGTCATTCACAGTAGGTGTTTGTTTACTACTGATTGTTGTTGAATAAGCCGCATCCCGTGTTAAAGGGATGTCTAGCCGGACATTGCATAGTGGAAACACGCTTTGCAAATCTGTGTGCGTTAATGGGAGAGAGGGAGGGGGGGGGGCTGGAGTTACGAAAGGTGGGAGAGAGAAAGGGAGGAGAGTGGAGGGAAAGAAGGAAGGAAAGGGATAGGGAAGAGAAGGGAAGGTGTGGAAGGAGGAGGAGAGGAGAGAGAGGAAAGGAGAGAGTGTGGGGGACAAGGGAAGGGAGAGGGAGACTAGGGGGGTGGAGGGGGGACGTGCAATACCAGTAATGAAGTTTAGATTACAGAGAGGCACCCTAATGTTAGTTTTTCGACATTACCCGACATGCAACGCGCGCAACATGTCTAAATGATGGCACTCAGTAAACAAAACCCAAATATTGTGAGTTAATGCCACTGTCATGGTGTATGCCTCACGGAGATATCTAATTCACCCCCTTTTTACAGTCAAAATAGTCATTATGCATTATACAAATATATTCTACAAGAATCTCTTTTTTCCACGGCTCACGAAACCGAGGAAAGAGTCTTGAAAGACATTATTGATGGAAACGTAACTCTTACACACACACACACACACACATACACCAAATACAACAGCATTACATAGCGACAAAGATCTTCATATCAAACAATGGAATGGAACTATCAGGTGGGAAAGCCCCTAGCCATTATGACTATACAGGACTTGAAAGGGGTCAGGATGAGGATTTGGGATGGGACGGGGGGAAAGGAATGGTGCCCAGTCATCTGGATGGTCGGAGATTGAACGTCGGCCTGCATGAAGCAAGACCGTTGCTCTACCGTCCAGCCCAAGTGGATGGACTCGTATCAAGCAAACTTAACAAATTACTAACAGCCAGCACATTAATGTATATTATTACATAAAAATGTAGATTTGAATAACAAACTTGATATCTATGTCAACTGTTTGTTGAGATATTGATCATATCGTAGATAACAAGCAACAATAACTTTGCTGAAATAGCTCACTAACTCAGAAGTATATAATATGGAAGTGGCGACGTTTCGGTCAGTCTCGGACCATTACCAAGTGGTGGCCATATTAATTTCTCGTAACTACCATTTTGAACAAATCCACAAGGGCCATGACGAGGAATCGAACCTGCGTCCGGGAGCATCCCAGTCACTGCCTTAATCGACTGAGCAGATTCGAATCCTCGTCATGGCCCTTGTGGATTTGTTCACCATTTTGAATTGATCTAATCAATATCTTCCCCTCTAACGATGATAGTGCTGTCACTCGGACTCTGTAAGCTCTGACCTGTGAAACTCATCAGTAAGACTTTGCATGCTGGCCTAATTTAAGACCCGCAATGGAGACCTCCCTCTTCTCCCTCGCCCCTAAAACCTCCTTCTTCAACTAGATTAACACCCTTAACCTGGATGAACCTTAACCTCTAGGTGCAACATAATGTTTATACTATTGCACCTTTAACCTCCAGGTGTATTAAGATACAGTGAATCACCCATAACCACTTGGCGATCTCCAATAGAAAATTATCTGCAAACGCTAAGCGCTAAGCCACTGAGTTACTGTACATGGAAGCGGTATGCAAACAGGATGGAAGCTGAGATATGAAGACAGATCTACAAACTAAGTTTCTTCTCTATTTCGTGTTTCGATATTAGTTTCCTCTCTCTCTCTCTCGCTGCTCGCTTCACCACTTCCGTGTTTTCATTATCCCTTCGTTACCGTTTCATGGTATCGGAAATATACGTTCAGTGAAGTCTTCCTATACATTGAAATTTTTCTCACCGAAATACAATGATCTTTTTTCTCCCTTAAATCCTCCTGTTTTAATTAACAGGTGAGTGCTTTCTTCTACACTTGATGTTTGGGTGAATATATAAGTTTAGGTGGATATATAAAGTTCAGGTGGAGATATATATAAGGTTTAGATTGATATATATAAGTTTGGATGGCTATAGAATTTTGTTGGCCAATAATTTGGTGGACATAATAGTCTACATGGCTGTAAATAGAAGCTGCCTCATGTAGGCCAAATGATCTTTTACAGTTTTCATTGTTCGTTTAATTTTGTTCGTGACTCCTAAATTCGCGTATGGCCTAAACAGCTTCCAACGGTAATTACATTGTAATCTGTCGCAGCGGCTTCATTTGCATATTCTAATTAAAATTTGTTCTCGCTTCTTGATAAGCAATTTTAATTAATTCATTGTTTAAAGAGGATAATGAGATTTGCTTCTTTGTGCTTTGAAGTTCGTCAGTGTTGTATAAAGGAAAATGGTATTATCTTTACTTCTTTAAAACATTTAGTTAAGTTTCTCTACCTGTATCTGAAACTGGGATTCTCCTCGCTACAATACGAGATTATCTTTGCTAGGTGTAATAGTTAGTATTGAAATTGGGCTTCCTGTGTGGATCACATAGCGAATTACTTCGTGTCACATAAAAACTAATAATCGTTATATAATTATCTCTGACAAATAAGGTTAAACTGAAAAGGGGATTAACGGAAAAAATAGTTATCTAAGGTACATAAAAGTGAATGTAACTCACTTTTATTAACTCGCTAAATATAAAAACTTTTGATATATATATATATATATATATATATATATATATATATATATATATATATATATATATATATATATATATATTTATATATATATATATATATATATATATATATATATATATATATATATATATATATATATATATATATATATACTCGCCTCCATAAAAGGATGTTGTTTGCCTCAACTCTCTTGACCTCGCTTGTATAATCTTGTTCTCTTTCGGTGTATATTTCCCAAGTTACAAGAAGTTGTTATTAATGCTTCACGCTCTCAATGACTACACTGCTTGTCTATGTATACAACCAAGCATGTATACAGCACTGCGCAGATAAACAGCCGTAGAAGAACGTTGTAGAACGTTGTAGAAGTTCTCCGCTTCTAAAATTCAACGATTATTCTAAAATATGTTTTAGATGTTTAAATAAATAATGTCTGAATTGTGAGAGGATACAATGCATATTGAGACATGTAATGTACAATGAAATTTGTCTGCTACGTGCAACACAGTGTTTCGTGTGGCCTTGATGGCTTAATCCCAATTCTCTCGTGTGGTAATCATTATCTGTAAGCACGTGTGTGTGTTCTCCAGCCTATTTGCATACTAGTGGCATTGAAAATATTTTTCTTGTGTACTTTTATTCATGTGAATTAATTGGCAGTTTTCCATTATATTGATTACAGCATGTTGCATGCACTCCCAAGCCGTAGGGAAAACCAATGCACCATTTTATCTAATAAAGAAAAAATCAAATTAAATTAAGCCCATTTAGTTTTCCTTTATACCAACTCCCAAGGGAGCTGGTCGGCCGAGCGGACAGATCATCATGTGTGATCATGTAGTCCCGGGTTCGATCATGGGCGCCAGCGAGAAAAGATGGGCAGAGTTTCTTTCACCCTATGCCCCTGTTACCTAGCAGTAAATAGGTACCTGGGAGTTAGTCAGCGGTCACGAGCTGCTTCCTGGTGGTGGAGGCCTGGTCAAGGACCGGGCCGCGGGGACACTAAAGCCCCG
>NC_091231.1:13465107-13480107 GCF_040958095.1 Procambarus clarkii | reverse complement strand
CACAATTTAGATTCCTACATCTTCTTCATAGAGGAATTTAACGAGTTGGGTCCCACTAGGCTCGGTCCTGGGACCACTGCTGTTCTTAATATATGTAAACAACCTTCCAGAGGGAGTGAGTTCTGACATATCGATTGTTTGCAGATGACGCAAAGCTGATGAGGAATGTGAAAATGAGATGAGGATTGCCGGAAGTTACTCAAAGACCTTGACAAACTGCAGGATTGGGCAAGATGAAGTTGTAGTAGCCACCTCCATCCAACTCTTGAAGGTACAATTCGACAAAGAACTCGAACTTCAGAATAGTTAAATAAAAAGCAACAGGTAAAAGAAGGCTAGGAGTTAGGGCATGAAACACCAGACCTCACAACACACAAACACTGGTAAAACTGAGAGGTAAGTGCAGACGAGGCGTCACAGTAACGTGACTGAAGACGTAATTACCAAACCACACATCAGAACAAGGAGAAACGACGACGTTTCGGTTCGTCCTCGACCATTATCAAGTCGTGGGTACTTACTTGATAGGTAAGTAACCCCAACGTTCCCATAGTTTCTGTTACTACCACCACCCGTGTTCATACCTTCGTCACCACCACCACCACAGCCACCATCACCACCACTACCACAGCCACCATCACCACCACCACCACAGCCACCATCACCACCACCACAGCCACCATCACCACCACCACCACAGCCACCACTACCACAGCCACCATCACCACCACTACCACCACAGCCACCATCACCACCACCACAGCCACCATCACCACCACCACCACCACCACCACCATCATAGCCACCATGAACAATGGCCACCACCACCACTACCACCACAGCCACCATCACCACTACCACCACCACCACAGCCACCATGACCAATGGCCTCCACCACAGCCACCACCACCACCACTACCACCACAGCCACCACCACCACCACTACCACCACAGCCACCATCACCACTACCACCACCACCACAGCCACCATGACCAATGGCCACCACCACCACCACCACCACCACAGCCACTACCACCATGGCCCCGCACCATGACCAATGGCCACCACCACCACAGCCACCACCACCACCACAGGCACCATGACCAATGGCCACCACCACCACAGCCACCACCACCACCACCACCACAGCCACCACCACCACCACCACCACAGCCACCACCACCACCACAGCCACCATGACCAATGGCCACCACCACCACCACCACCACCACCACAGCCACCACCACCACCACCACCACCACCACAGCCACCACCACCACCACAGCCACCATGACCAATGGCCACCATCACCACTACCACTACCACCACCACAGCCACCATGACCAATGACCACCACCACAGCCACCACCACAGCCACTACCACCATGGCCCCCCACCATGACCAAGCTACAACCATTTGGAGGGCGAGCGATGCACTTTATCAGCCGCAGTTGACGTCACAATTCCCATTACCTAGACTAGCATCGATCCTGGCGATCGGTCTGCCCCAGGCCAGCTGACCAACGTCAACAGAGCAAGCTATTTCTGACACGATTAAGCAATAGTTTTGTTTGGCTTCAGCGAGTGTTTTTCTCGTATCTAGCTTCATTTGAGAGAGAGTTTCTTTAAGACAAAATAACTCATTCTTGTTGGTTTCTTGTGAATTATAATTAAGTTTGACTGAGCCGTTTTACAGCACCAGGGAGTTATGGCTCAGCGATGGGTTATTCAGATGTTAATTCCGTGCATTTTGTGATTCAGGTAACTGGATTTCAAGAGATATTTGCACTGTAAGATATAATCCATCAAACGACATAGACTTCTAGATTCCAGTTACATGTGGACAGATACAGGAGGGTAAAGAATCTTTGCCCAATATACTTCACTCTAATTGAACTTTGTTAACACATCGTCATGCGTAAGACCTTCGTACCCAAGGTCTTTAACTTAGAGAACGAAAATATAATTTGGAAACAAAATTAAAGTTAGATATATATACACACATACCAAAAGAATAGTGGTGGTAGGAGAAGAAGATATCAAAGTGTTCAATGAGGATCCACAAGGTCTTCTCTGAGTACTCTTTATTTTCTTCTCCGAGGCTATGGGTCCCTACACTAGCACCAGAGGTGGTACACCTACTAGGTTTAAAAAAAATGGAAATTATATTTTAGCAAGATAGTCAGCCACAAACCTCGAAATTATAACATATGACCTCTGCCCGAAACGCTGCGCGTACTAGTGGCTTTACAAGACTGTAATTACCATATTATGTATCCTCACATTCCCAATGTACCTTCTTGTATATGCATAAATAAATAAATAAATAAATAAATAAATAAATATATATATATAATATAATATATATATATATATATATATTATAGGTTATTTTTCAATACAGAGAAATAGCAATATTATGAGCCTTAATTGTTTCGAAACTCTTTCTTTTCTCGCTCCTAAATTTATATCAGTTGAAGGCAGGCAATATTCTTAGCTCATTGTGTCCACCTTTTCACAATATTTTATTAACGTGATGTATTATATGTTTTTCCGTGAATAATAGTTAAAATTTGAAAATAGGATATTAATTGATAAGGTTTTTAAAGTTATTTCTATACCAAAGTATGTATGGTATAGAAATGAATGCTTTTCAATTCTTATATTTTTATATTTCGTATACCAATTAGTGTTCTGATATACGCAGCGGTATATTCTCGTGCACAGAGAGATACTAAATAAATTATTGATTACAACTTTCTTGTTGTAAAGCATTTTGTTCTTAATGCACAGAACAATATGCTTAGCAATACAAATTCCTGTTGCTTCGACGTCTGCTGCTAATATTATTATTTTTGGCTGCTGCTGCTGATGCTTTCGATGTTGCTGCTGTTGCTATTGCTGCTGGTACTGTTGTTGCAGCTAGTATTGCTACATAATGCTGTTGTTGACGTTTCTGCTGTTGCTAGATGCTACTGTTCCATTTGTTTCTGCTGCAGCTATTTCAGCTGCTAGGCCATCTGCAGTCACATATGCATAGTCAGCATACATGTTCTTTGGAAATCAACCAATAAAACATTACGAATGGCCCACCGCACATGTTTTCAAGCAAGCATCAAGCATGGAACTCCAACAAACAACAAACACACGCTCACAAAGTCTAGGAAGTGTGTGTGTCTTTCAGAGTTTGGGGCCAACATCACTCCACACACTCTCCAGGACTAAGGTTCAAGACGCATTAGCCCTTAATTACCACTCTCCAGAGGGCGCGAGTACCTGAAGGCAAGACCTTAAAGCTGAAGGCGCTCCATAAAACCCTCTAAGATGAACTCCTGCAGCTTCCAAGATCTGGTTTCCCACTCCTCTCGCTGTCCACTTCAAGACGTTCTTTCGTGACACAACTTTTCGTGTTTCTGAGACACTGGCTAACCTGCTAAAAGCTTTTGTACGTCGGTAAGTTAATAAGGGAGAAGGTTATAAATTCGGGGCATTGGGAGAATTTTCTTTTTCTCTTCAAAAACGTCTTGCCTATGGCTTGAGATGAGATTTGTTTATTTGGGGACTTTTTTCGTTCCGTCTCTGAATCTTAAATCGCACTACGGGCTCACCATAGGCCGTGCTACTTGGAACTTTTTGTTCCAGGTAGTGAATCTTTAACAACAACAACAGCCTGGTATATAGATTCCAGAGCTTTTGAGGCTCAATTATATAAAAATTTCCAGCTGTGAATAGTGTTTGTTTCCTATTATGTGACTGGTTCCTCTGCTCCTCTGTGACTCTGTGGCTCTGTGGCTCTACTGCTATCTAACATGCAAGTAAATGAGGATATTAATTATAAGTAACACCAAATCTTGTCCTCGGTGGCTCTAGACAGACCTGGTACGAAAGTAATTAGTTCCTCTGGTCCTCGTGAGACTAGTGCTACTTCACATCCACTTTTACACCTCTACACCAATTTAAGTCATTCAAAGTTTTAATGTTATAGGAATTAAAGTTAGATTTTTGAGTTCTAAGTTGAGACTAAGAAAGTTTAGGGTTGGCAATTAAGGAAAAGTCTTATGCCGGATTTTCTTTCCATGCGAGCGTGAAAATTAAATAGTTAGAAATGGCAAAGCTCATGTTAAGACTAATTTCGATGCTAGTTATGATTAAAGCAGGTAGTTGAATATATCTTAAATCAGGCGTAATTGGTTGTTTGATTCAGGTAAGAAATCTTGATAAGAAAACTCACAATCAAATTAATATTTTTGACTGTGACAAATACATTGTTAAGACTAATGGTTTTCATTATTTTGTTTTGAAAATTAATTGCAAAACAATTAGTGACTTTAACCGTACTATAAATTTCCAGCAGATGTAAGAGAGCGATAATTCATATGTGTATGTTTATAGTAGTTTCTTGAAATTATTGTAGATTGTGTAAATGATATGCAATTCATAATTCTCAACCTAAGTATATCATACATGCTCTTGATAACTGGAATGTATTATAATTATGCTCAAGCGTTTCTGAGTCAGTTAAAGCTCAGGCAGTAACGTGAGTGTGAGCATATCATATAAACTTATAAACAACTTAAGTGGCTCTAAAGCAGACAATTTAATAAGGTACGTAGATGTTGTCCACTTTAATTACAGAAAGCAATTTCACACGAACTTATCCATTATCACGTGAACTACAGCTCAGCTAACCCCTCTTTCCCCCGCCCACGTCTCGGCTACAGTCACACGAACTGTCTGATAAACTAACAAAAAACAGTAATCTATTAAACGAACAAATCCACAAAGGCCGTGACAAGGATTCGAACCTACGTCCGAGAGCATCCCAGACGCTGCCTTAATCGACTGAGCTACGACAGGGTCAAAATTTTGACCATGGACATTTTGACCATGTAGCTCAGTCGATTAAGGCAGCGTCTGGGATGCTCTCGGACGTAGGTTCGAATCCTCGTCACGGCCCTTGTGGATTTGTTCATTTGATGCATCACACTATTGTGATTTCTGTGTTTAATCTATTAAACGTATTGAAGTAAGTCCTTAATAGTCCTGGCAACAAATGCAGTTGTATGTGCTTCTAAATGGCAGTAAACCATTTAAATTGTGTACGTTTGTCCATAGAGTAGATATATTTAAAGCGTCAACTAGTTTTTGTGATGCTAGACATTTATAAAGCAGTATATTCACTGCCTAATACGCTCTCTCCCCCTCACTCTCACCCCTCACTTTCTCACTCTCACTCGCACAACCATCTATTCACGTCTCCTCGGTCCTTAGCCTTCTTCCACTCTCACAAACACTCACTCTCTCTCCCTCTCAATCACACACTTCTCACGTCGCTAGCATTCACTTTTATTGCCCTGGTCTACTCCCCCCTTACCACTTTCCCCCCTTTCCCCCCTCGCCAACAATGGAACCTCTTTCCCATTCGGAGCACCTCTGTCTCTCTTCCACACGACTCTCCCATACCACCCATCGCTTTCAGTCTGTTTAGTGTGAATTATTACCTAGAGATGGTTTGCTTTAAATTTTCCCTTTTCCATTAATTTCATTGAAATTCCACAAGGAACATGTAATATGCTGTATTTAAACCGAATCTATTTCGTTTAAACACACACACACACACACACACACACACACACACACACACACACACACACACACACACACACACACACACACAAGCTGGGAACTCAGATGAGTCACAGGGATGTTAGGAAGTTGTCTTTTAGCGAGAGAGTAGTGGAAAAATCTAATGCACTTAAGGAACAGGTTATCGAAGCAAATACTATTCATAATTTTAAAACTAGGTATGATAGGGAAATAGGACCAGAGTCATTGCTCTAAACAACCGATGCTCGAAAGGCGGGATCCAAGAGTCAATGCTCGATCCTGCAGACATAAATAGGTGGGTACAAATAGGTGAGTACACACACACACAACTATCATGTGAACAGACAAGGTCACCATGGACACTAAGAAAATCCGAGCACTATTGTACGGTTAATAGAGCAATCACTGATAGGTCAGGATCATTTGACCTGTGACCTCTTCAGTGAGTCAGTTGACTTACCCAACTAACAACCTTGGACATTTTCAAGAGGAAACTAGATTTATTCCTCCAAGGAGTGCCGGACCAACCGGGCTGTGGTGGGTATGTGGGCCTGCGGGCCGCTCCAAGCAACAGCCTGGTGGACCAAACTCTCACAAGTCGAGCCTGGCCTCGGGCCGGGCTTGGGGAGTAGAAGAACTCCCAGAACCCCATCAACCAGGTATCAACCAGGTAACCCATAGCCTTCCAAAGCCTCCTAGAATTACGTAAGTATAGAAGATATATGTGATATAATCGCTAACAATAATGTTGGTGCTCAATGTAGGGCGTGAAAATAAATAATTTGGCTGGGGGTAATAGGCTCGTTATATTACAAAATGAGGCCAAAATAGGTGGTTGGTGACAATAATAGAAATAGCCGAGGCACTCAGATTGTAATTGACTGTAAGTCGACTGTAATTACCGACACCTCATAATTAATTTTTGTACTATATTCGTTATAAAATGAGCATATTGTCCAGTATAATTATATTCTTTTACGTTCTACACATAGACCCATCATTATAGTTAGCGAAATTTAATGTTTCTTCTTATGTAACTCTAACAAGCTTCGGGTGATTTACAGTAAATTTTGTATCCAGTCATGTAGGATCTTCTTACCAAGAGCCAGTTTGTGTTGACCAGACCACACACTAGAAATAGAAGGGACGACGACGTTTCGGTCCGTCCTGGACCATTCTCAAGTCGATTGTGATGAGGAGGTAGGGACAGGCAATAAATAGGCAATAAATAGGCAAGAGAGAGCTGAGGAGGAAAGTCAGGTGTAGGGGATAGTAGTAATGAGCCAGTTTGTGTCAGCCTGACAGTTGGTTGTCGGGGTCAACATGGAGGTAACAGGCAAGACAGAAACACTTGAATAACAATGAACATATACTTATATATACATCATATAACTCGCCTCTAATAACAGAGCAGGAACATATTAAATTTAATATATATTGTAAGAATCTATTAGCATACTTTATGCCACGAAAACCCCATATAGCGTTGTCCAGGAACGACAAGTTCCGAGTCACAAACTTGACGGAATATCGGACAGAGCGGCATAAATCGGACACGACAGAGTGAAACGGACAGACATTCTTTTGAGGGGTTCCTGTCGGTAGTCATTTGATCACACAGCTTGTTCACTAATTGGTGACCCCGTTGACAGAGGTCAAGGGGCGGTGGTGACATGAGACAATCAAGAGAATGTGACCAATAGGAAAGGAAGATTCACATACACAAAAAAAGGTGAGAGAAGTCATCTTAGTGGTGGAGATTTTATACTGCTGCTTGCAAGAGCAAGCAACAGTCCTGATCCCGATGCCCCCCCCCCCCTGTTACCTAGCAGTAAATAGGTACCTGGGAGTTAGACAGCTGTTATGGGCTGCTTCTTTGTGTGTGTGTGTGTGTGTGTGTGTGTGTGTGTGTGTGTGTGTGTGTGTGTGTGTGTGTGTGTGTGTGTGTGTGTGTGTGTGTGTGTATGTGTGAGTGGAGGGAAAAAACGAAAATTAGTTAGTAGTTAGTTCAATCAATCAATCAAGTTGATTGATTGACAGTTGAGAGACGGGCCGAAAGAGCAAAGCTCAACCCTCGCAAGCACAAATAGGTGAATACACACACAAACACACACACACGAACAAGGGGACACAAGTGGAAACTTAGTACCCAGATAAGACACAGAGACTTTAGAAAGATTTTTTTCAGTGTCAGGATATTTAAGAAATGGAATGCATTAAGTAGTGTTGTGGTGGAGGCTGACTCCATACAGAATTTCAAACATAGAGATGATAGAGCCCAATAGGCTCAGGAATCTGTACACCAGTTGATTGACAGTTGAGAGGCGGGGCCAAAGAGCCAGAGCTCCCCCGCAAACACAACTAGGTGTGTACAACTAGGTGAGTACACACACACACACACACACACACACACACACACACACACACACACACACACACACACACACACACACACACACACACATGCAGACGTCAACTGTAAGTCAGAAGGCGACCCAGGAGCTGTAGATGAGATCCGTGCGAGGCGGGAGGTGAACACCCACAGTAAGTCAATGGAGTCGTGCTTGAGGGGATAATGACATTCAAGAGGGATACAGCCAGGGAGGCCAAACTCCCTTCACTAGTCCTCGTGCCTCTATGACAGGAATATTGAGTCGGGACCGAGAAGTTGAAATTATGATCCTTTCTGACGGGTGTAGATTTTGCCGGAAACTCTTTTCTTACCTTCGACAAATACTGCTTTAGTGGGTCGCATTATGCAGTCCAACCCGTCCTACTGAACGTTACATATAGCATTTACACGTGGATATATGGCATTTACATATGTACATATAATGTTTACACGTTTACATTTATCATTTACATATGTACATATAACATTTACACGTGTATATATAGGATTTACACGTGTAAATCCGCTAAGGTAAAAAAAAAAACTGAAGCACTGACAATCACAGCGTCTCCCAACATCGACGTGATGTCCCGTTTTCTGTTGCTGGATCCTGGGTTAGGTTAGGTTCGGGGATGACATCACACCACCCCAAGGGGTCGTGTGTCGGACCAGTCACGTGCGTGGACGCTGATGTGTGACCTCACCTTCACTTCCCATTGGCTACGTCACGTCACGTGACCTGAGGCGCGGGGACATACTTAGCGGAACTTACCTATAAGTGTCTACGGGGGAGTGTGGTCTACTGACCTTGTTCTACCTGCTACGTTACAATTGAACTATTCTGACGTACAAATTCTTTGCCAAATCTGGCCTTGAAGTTGTGGATGGAGGTGGCTTCCACAACCTCTTTCATTTCATTCCACTTATTGGCCTTCCGGTCGGCCGAGCGGATAGCACGCTGGGCTTGTGATCCTGTGGTCCTGGGTTCGATCCCAGGCGCCGGCGAGAAACAATGGGCAGAGTTTCTTTCACTCTATGCCCCTGTTACCTAGCAGTAAAATAGGTACCTGGGTGTTAGTCAGCTGTCATGGACTGCTTCCTGGGGGTGGAGGCCTGGTCGAGGACCGGGCCGCGGGGACACTAAAGCCCCGAAATCATCTCAAGATAACCTTAAGAAGATCCGTACATGGTACGAGTAATTTCCTTACAATCCTTTGGCTCATTTATGTTTCCAGTTTTATCCTCTTGTCTTACTTTCTCTCAGTTTGAAAGGGATGTTATTTTCCCCACCTTGTCTGTTTCCACCAGTATTTTTCATGCTGTGATCATATTCCCTCTATGCTGTCTCTGATGTAAGAGCTTTATAGAGCACTATATTAAATTCCCAAGACAATGGCCACCAAAGTTCGATAAAACTTAACGTCACACTCATTACATAGATTTTGACAACCCAATGTAATAAAAATGTTGATTGGGAGTCCCTGATTCCAGCTGTAGGTGAGTATTCTCATAACGATAAGCGAGTAATGATGCAATGAACTGTGGTATTGTAATAATATACTTTACAAATGTTCTCAGTGCATGACATATTCGTGTAATAGAGGAAACAATATTGAGAACTTGTTATTAAACATTGTGATTTGGTCTGTGGAAGAAGGGCTGGTTATTAGAAAACAACAGAGAGAGATGGAGTCACAATAATTGTGGGTTTGTGAGGGAGACCGGATATAGATCTATCTGCTTCTCTCCTTGTGTGTGTGTTTGTGATATAGCTCACGAGGTGATCAATATAACTAGGTGAATACAAACTTCCCATCGCTGTATTAAATATTCAGGACATTAACATATTTTCCCAACCATGTCTTAATCTAACCATGTTACTGTTTTAGCCTGTCATTGTAATTATTTTTTGTAGCAATTACCCATTGTTTTATTTGATTCCGTTTCTGTCTCTCCAGCTGGCTACTTTCTTGTGCAGATAAAAAGTCACAATAACGTGGTTATTTTCTTGTTCTTTTTTTTATATAAATCCGTGATGGTCTGCACACTTCTTCTCTCTCTTGTTGAGGCATTGTTCGCGCTCCCTCTCCTCCAGGCGCTGAAAAACCGCCTCTTCTTTTTCACCCCTTTTTTGTTCCATTCACTCCAACAGTTGCGGTTCATCGTCGACTTTTCTGTACAGTCTGTGTTTTTCTCCTCTCCGTTTTATATTTTTGTCCCAGCGTTAGTTTTTCTCGAGTGTTATTTCCGTCCTCTCTTCCTACCAATTACCTTAATTTTTGTCTCGTTTATTATTTGTGATGCGTTAAATTACCAGGGGACCCTAGTGGTTAGAGAAATATTTTCACAACTAAATTGTCATATATTCGTTGTCCGCTCAGGATAAATTTTCGGGTATGTTGCTTTACTCTTAATGACTCTGTTCACCTAGTAGTAAATAGGTACACGGGAGTTAGGAAACTGTTGTGGTATGGACGTTGGGCCAGGTTAGTGGGTTGTCTCTCTATTGGCCTCGATTTAACCTTCTGGTCCCGGATAATAGGATATCATTTATATGCATTCTTTACCTCTTGAAATTTCCTAGTATGGCCAGATGTATTAATACATTTTCAGGTGTATTTAATTTTTCTTAATACCTGTTTTTTTCTTCCAGCTTCGTCCCTCGCTAGCGTCCACTGTCCTCACTCAGACTCGCCTTAGTAACTCACTTCTGTTACTTGCTTAAAGGAGACCTTTGTTACTCTGAAGGTAAGACCACCGCTATTCTTGCGAGTGTGTGTGTGCGTGTCTGAGGTTTCGCTCCATGCTACGGCCAGGCTTAGAATTGTTTGGGGGTGAATGTACCGAGCACAATCTTCCTCCTGTCTCATGGCCATGCACTTGGACAGGTCAGTAGAGTGAAAGTCGTGCATCTTGCAGGGGTTGGTGCTAGATCCTCAGCTGTTTAAAGTGATTGAGCATCATTCCTTCAGCTCCTCGGCTCAAAGTCCGCCCATGTTGTATATAGTTCATTTGCTGGTAAACTCTTGGTCAGGTTAATTAATTAACATGTCCTCTCTTGCTTCCACAAGGTTCAAAAATAGGCTCGAAATGGTATCTCTAATACAATACGTTGTGTGGAATATCTTACCTACTGTCTCTCTGTCCTTAGAAGACGCAACAGAAGCCCGATGGGTAGTTTTGCTTAAAGTTTCATTCAGTGGACAGCATTCAATCATACATTGAACCCTCATGTTAATTACATGTATTCCTAATAAATTGAATTTCATTCCACAATAGATGGCTGGGGCTCTACTCTTTCAGGTCTAGCTATATAGCTCTCCCTGAACTCTGAACGTCTTGATACATCAAATAATTCACCTTGGTCTCCTTCACTCACCTTAATGGTATGGTACATGAAGATGCTGCAATCATCAGCCGAGATAAACGGAGAGAATCATTTACACCTCGAGGGACTGAGGCAGGACGAACTTGAGAACCATTTGGGTAACGATTTGATTTCCTCTTTGGCAATCGAAAGAAAAATTTCAGGCTTATTTAGTTTTTCTTAGGAACGTTAAGATTGGATGGGCTTTGATTGTCGTTCGGATTTCAGCTTTTTCGGCGATACGAGTTCTGTTAAGAGTCAATGACGAGACCCAACATTCTTTTTTACATTTATCTCACTATCTTTTATCTCACTATCCTTTCTTTCACTATCCTGTATCTCACTATCCTTTATCTTACTATCCTTTATCTCACTATCTTTATTTCACTCTCCTTTATCTCACTATCTTCTCTCTCACTATCCTTTATCTTACTATACTTTATCTTACTATCCTGTATCTCACTATCCTTTAGCTTACTATACTTTATCTCACTATCCTATATCTCACTATCTTATGTCTCACTATCCTTTATTTCACTATCTTTATCTTACTACACTTTATCTCGTCTCCTTAAGCCCTTTCCCTTAGCCTATATCTCAATCCTATCCCCTTCATCGTTCTTATCAGATTTCATTCTCATAATCAACAGGAACTTAAAAAAAAATCATACAAAATAAATTTCGCAACAATAGACCATTTCTTTTCACGAGTCATTGTCTAATTTGTTTGAAATTAAAATTGGAATAATCTGTGAACAATTGTTGTGCAGAAATGTTTATGTATTAAATAAATTGCTGAAGTTCCTGCCTGTGGGTGTCCAGGAGGAAGAGGGGATGACAACAGTAATTAGTCATTGGGTAGAAAATATTTTGCGTGCGTCTGAGACCGGAAGGGAAGAGAAATGGGTGAAAGGGGAAGGGTGAAAGGGGAAGGGTGAGAGGGGTGGAAGGAAAGGGGAAGGGGAGTAGGGGGGAAGAGGAGGGAAGGTCTTCACTGTTTGTATTTGAAGAGATGAAGTTAACGACGAATTATACGTATACATTTTTACTGCACACACACACACACATACACACACACATATACACACATACACACACACACACACATACACACATACACACACACACACACACACACACACACACACACACACATACACACATACACACACACACACACACACACACACACACACACACACACACACACACACACACACACACACACACACACACACACACTTGAACACACACACAAACACACACAACACAAACATTAATGCTCGCTTAAGTGCCGAACAAAAAAAACACAGCCTTAAACCTAGGCGTTTCGACCAAAATCTCATCCAATACCACCATCAGGTTGAAATGACCTCGAGGGATCGGTGGGTAATGGGGGGGCTATACCCCCCCCTCGGCTACTTCCAAGGGCACTCCCCTGGTGATATCTCCGCCATAACAAGGTACTTCCAGCCCGACTTTAGACCCTCTGGCCTCTTCCGATACGGCGCGACGCCTCCGTTATCGTGTGGCTGGACAAGCGATCAACCTCCCGAGAGTAACTATCGAGACTAAGAATGATTAAGTTTGAGAAATCGCTAAAAGCCCTTCGATGGGATCGAATCCCTGAACTCTATAGCCTAACTGCAATGACTCAGATATCATTATCGCGTATAAGTGTTCGATTTATATATTTTTTCTTAATCATGGCTACTTAGTTTACACTTATTATGATGGTTATGAGCTTCGAATAGCTGCGGTGTTGTCTGTAAGAATAATAACTCTGGATTGAGATGTTTCGAATCAACTAAACTTCGAACCTATTGAAGACTCCTGAAGCAGTTATGGCCGAGGAAAGATCATGTGCTGGTGTCATTAGAGGAGACGAAAATGCTTGATGAATCATGGTCTTGTGCAGGCGATGAGTCACAATAACGTGGCTGAAGTATGTTGACCAGACCACACACTAGAAATTGAAGGGACGACGACGTTTCGGTCCGTCCTGGACCATTCTCAAGTCGATTCAAACGTCGTCGTCCCTTCAATTTCTAGTGTGTGGTCTGGTCAACAATCATGGTCTTGTTTGCAGTTCATCTTCCTGAGCTTTCCTTACAACAAGGAATAAAGAAATAGCATAAAATTTTCCTAATTTTTAGTTTTTTTTTTATTTACTTGTTTATTTATATACAATTCCCAAATTCTAAATTCGAATACAAAAAAATATATATTTTTATTCCCTTCTTCAGCTTGAAGGTCTAACAGGACTTCACGAGGCAGACAGACCAACCACCTTCCTGAATTAGTAATGATGAGGCTTGGTCCATCACCTGTCAGATTTGTCATTAAGTTAAAGAGATTTCGCTCAGTGTCAGTCTCACATGATGTTAATTCTGGTAATCGAAGCGTCTCCTGTGGGAATCACATTTCATGGTGGTTAAGTGTGAGCAGGTATAGTGGTCAAGTGTGAGCAGGTATAGTGATCAAGTGTGAGCAGGCAGCGGTATAGTGTGAGCAGGTATAGTGGTCAAGTGTGAGCAGGTATAGTGGTCAAGTGTGAGCAAGCAGAGGTCAAGCGCGTGCAGGTATACTTCAGGAGAAGCCCCAGGTATATGCACTTAATCTCACGAGAGTTATCGAGGTAAACCCATAGTACACCATGGTACAGCAAAGAGATATTTCCCTTTGTTCAAAATAAACAAAGTGAAAACAGAAATACACAGGATTCACTACAAAGAAGTATACCATGTACACCTGGGCACAACAAAGAGCACAAAGTACCCCCCAGCGTACAACGAACACCGGATATACCATACCAACAACGAATTACACAGACTACACCATGTTAAACAGGGGTATAACGAAGCACACAAGAGGTCCACGCTTGTGTGACAGTCGCAATATATTACTGGTTGATGTTAAACCCCTTGTCGTACTGCACTCCGTCCTATTAACGATGTGGTATTAAATCCTATCGATTATGTCGATATTCCCGATGTTTCACCACAAGGGGGCGTTCCAACCCACTCAAATACGTTCCATTAATAAATGAATCAATCCATACGTTTAAAATGTGACGTACTGGCGCAATTTACACACGATAATATTGGCGATTTATATGCACAAGCCCCGGTAAGTTAGGGGGGATGCTTGGGTTGCAATGTTCTAGGCTAAATAGGCAAAATAGTTGCATTTTTTACGAAATTCGCATATTGAAAGATTGGTATAACTAAAGACTTCTTCCATTTTTTGTTTTAAAGGAATTGAGAAATCCGTAAAAAAAAATCAACGTATTTTAGAAAATTAAAGCACTGTTATTCTGACGTTTTTCAATATGTCTTACATCTAACAATCCCCCCACGAAACGTTCGTAATTCATCAGATATTTCAAGAGATTTTTAAATATGTTATAAAATGAAATACTAATTTGTAATGAGCAAGTTTTGCCTGTAAATTCATTTGTAAATTTCAGTAATAAGGTAAAGTTTCTCAAAACGTTTCCGTTATAAAGTAAACGGCTAGAAATCTATAGTTATATATTCACAGGTCTATTAATTTGTAAATATTTTTGTTCAATCATAATTGGTAAAGAAAACCTCTCTCTTAATGATATTTAATTGAAATAAATCTAAATAA
>NC_091231.1:13447607-13460107 GCF_040958095.1 Procambarus clarkii | reverse complement strand
ACTTCCTACTTGTTACGGTAAACAACGGTAAGAGGTCGTTAGACGGAAGATCATCAGAGCAAAAGTTCCTGAGAAGAACGGGTCGTCAGAGTAAGGATACGATGAGCACGACTCGTAAGGGCATGGGGGCCAGATTCACGAAGCAGTTACTTCAAGCACTTACGAACCTGTACATCTTTTCTCAATCTTTGACGGCTTTGTTTACAATTATTGAACAGTTAATGCTCTCCGAAGCACCATGAGACTGCTTATAACAATAACAATAGGTGATTGGGAATGTTTTCATGCTTATAAACTGTTTAATAAATGTAACCAAAGCCATCAAAGACTTGAGGAAAGAGGTACAGGTTCGTAAGTGCTTGCGTAACTGCTTCGTGAATCTGGCCCATGGATAATAAGAGCAATAATTCGTAGACACAGATCGTATGACAAGGATTTCGCAGTAGCCATGACAATGTATACTACAACTACTTCCAGTATACCTCAAGCTCTCACCCCCCCCCCCCACAAGGACACAGCAACGCGAGTATAATGTACCATATAGCACTCACCTCTGCCAATTACTCCCAATTATTGTACAATTTGTGGAATAAAAATTGTACCGTCGTGCCGGCAGTGACCTCCTTCGTGCCTTACTGTATTATATAGATTTCCGGTAATGGTCCGCCCGGACCCGCTTTACCTTAATTTCGTGTTCGTGTGTTAGTCCACCGTGGCTGGTAGCTGTCATGCATGTTGTTTGACACTTAGCTTCTGTAATTTGTATACTGCATATCACACACACACACACACACACACACACACACACACACACACACACACACACACACACACACACACACACACACACACAAAGAGTGCTGGGAAGACGGGACACCACAAGCGTAGCTCTCATCCTGTAATTACACATAGGTAATTATACACTTAGGTAATTACTTACACACACACACACACACACACACACACACACACACACACACACACCTGAGTGCCCAAATGAGCCACAGAGATATTAGAAAGAACTTTTTTAGTGTCAGAGTGGTTGACAAATGGAATGCATTAGGGGGTGATGTGGTGGAGGCTCACTCCATACACAGTTTCAAGTGTAGATATGACAGAGCCCGATAGGCTCAGGAATCTGTACACCTGTTGATTGACGGTTGAGAGGCGGGACCAAAGAGCCAGAGCTCAACCCCCGCAAACACAACTAGGTGAGTACAACTAGGTGAGTACACACACACACACACACACACACACACAAGACCAAAGAGCCAGAGCTCAACCCCCGCAAGCACAATTAGGTGAGTACACACACACACACAAAATCACTCACAGTATGTATGAGGTACACACGATCACAGGTACATACGACCACATGTACACACACATATACTCATGGACGTATGTACACAGCTGCACGCACACTGGCTTTGGGTCAGAGCGGTTGGAAGAGAGGCTGGGAGGAATATGTCTGAAAAGAAAAGCAATGAGCAGGTGTAGAAGGCTCTTATGACACTATTGCCACACACCTGTTTCCAGCCACACCTGTCTCCACACCAGACACCTATCACATACACATACAAACTCATGCTCATCTATCCAATTCACCTTGATAGTCGTAATTTAGCACGCTCTTTAAACTATTTTGGAAAAGGTTCTCTTTATCCTTTGCTGACCAGGACTGAATCCCCTTCCCATCTCCAACTCCCCTCTTCTCCCCACACGTCCCCTCCCTCACCCACGCATCACATGAGCAATGCACATAAATTGTGTATTTTCCTCAGACGGTGAGTCACAATAACGTGCATGAAGATATAAAGACCAAACCACACATCAGAAGATGGAGAAGCGTCGTTTCTCCATTCTTCTGATGTGTATTTTTCTCTTTGGTTATTTTCCTTCAAGGCTGGCTTGAGGTGGTATATAGGTACAGCTCCCATTTTCCGGCATATTGGAGTGTTAAAGATCTGTTGCAGGACTGTCTCTGAGTTATTGGAAAGGTGAAGATATTGGTGGTAGCAATCTTGACTTATCTCATGCGTTCTACTAGATTGACCTTTGTATTCTAGTCCTGTTAACCAGACCATACACTAGAAAGTAAAGGGACGACGATGTTTTGGTCCGTCCTGGACCATTCTCAAGTCGATTTTGAGTATCGACTTGAAAATGGTCCAGGACGGACCAAAATGTCGTCGTCATTTCACTCTCTAGTGTGGGGTTTGGTCAACATATTTCAGCCATGTTATTGTGACTCCTCGTCTGCATAGTCTAGTCCTCTTTTATATTACATCATTTGCATTTTAATTTAAGACGATCAGTCAAAGTTAATTCAAATTATAACTTTTTAGCCAGTTTCAATGATTCCAAAAAAACATTCGGGTTCAAAACATGTTTTACTGGTTAGTTAAATGAGTTACACAATAATATTCACCCTTGTCTATTGGTTTCATATCTGTCGTAGATTACTTGGTGATATCTGTTCTATTTGTAACGAAGATTATAATGAGTTTTGACAGTTCACGTGAGTTTATGTGTTAGTTTGTGTCATTGTCGTCTCTTATTTATGTTGGGTCTCTCTTCTCTCGCTGCCTACACGAGTCCCAATGTGATTAAGGTCTTGTCAAGCTCCCGTTTCCGTGTTCCTTCATTCCGTCCTGTGGTGATGATGATGATGATGACGATGATGGTGATATCATGATCACCGCTTCCTTGTTCACTATCATTTACCACCAACACCAGCATAACCATCAATAACCACCTGTCCCAACAGCATTATCATTTACCACCACTATCACCACCAGTTACCACCAACACCACTAACCACTGCCTTTACCACTAACACCACTAACCACTGCCTTTACCACCAACACGACTAACTACTACCTTTACCACTAACACCACTAACCACTGCCTTTACCACTAATACAAGCACCACCATTCACGTGAATATCAGTCACAAGTAGTTCAAATCCTCTCCACCGTTCTCACTACAATTTACTATCGACACATCTCTCTTCAGCAATCTTTGTCAGCTTCTCCACTTTCATCTCCTCAAGTGTTACTTTGATCCTTTCAAGTGGTTAACCTTATCTACCGCCTCCCTTAGGAATACAATTAAGCACGCCCGAATCCCTCCAAAACATTATTGTGGAATCATACAAATCTTTCTGTCAAAGAAACCTTCTGAAAAGGAAATTACAGTGAGGCGAATACAGCTCCTGACTTATAGTATTAAAGATATTTACACCACAGCAAGAAAAATCACTGGAAAACAAACGAAGTCATCTCATTTCTGCTTTGAGCGTCTCGTGGCCTTTGGAGCCAGCGGACAAAGGCGTCTTTCATAGATTTTAATCAACGTTTCTGACACGAGACGTGAATCAAGCTTCAAGAGCAGAGGTGTTGTGTGAGATTGCCTGCACCTCTGTGTTTTCCTTGTTTTCTTGTAAGGCTGAAACGCACCATGATTTTGTCTTGTCTTTATATATGTGTGAGTGTTTATGTGTGTGTGTGTGTTTTTGTGTTTGTGTGTGCAGGCGATGAGTCTCAATAAAGTGGCTAAAGTAATTGATCATTCTCACCATTCATTCTCAATCGACCATTCTCAATCGACTTGAAAATGGTCCAGGACGGACCGAAACGTTGTCGTCCCTTCACCTTCTAGTGTGTGGTCTGATCAACGTGTTTGTGTGTGTTTTTTTTTGTGTTTGTGTGTGTATATCTCTTGTCTATCCTGTTAATATTTTAAAGTCTCCCGTGTTGCTCTTTCTCTGTCATTGTCTATCTTTCAACCTGTCTATTTGACTGGTTATCTATCCGTCTGTTTGTCTCTCTCAGATGTATTGAAATGATAAAGCAGAAGCTTAATGGTCTACGTCACTGTTTACCGCGATAAAAATGATTAATTATTATTTGCTTAATTTACATTTCTTCAATGTCCAACTCATCTTCAAGCCCGTATGTGTTAATATGTACTTTCTAGGGAAAAGTATAGTTCTCATCATGGGGACAATAAGTTAATTTATAAGATTTTATCATAGAAATTGTCTTTCCAATTTGAAAATTTTGTTACACATAGGTATTAGGTAAGTTAGTTTGATTAGTTAAAATGTGGATATCTAAACTGCCTCCGTCACCAAACCCAAATTTAACTGCGTGTCCCAATTTTAAAATTAAAAAAAAAATCAATTTTTCAGACCTCATTTTCAGTTTTAAGTTTTGTAGATTGTTAAGCATAAAGATGAGTTACACCAGAGTAAGTTTAGTTTAGGTTTTTATTGTTCTACTGGCAATTATTTGTATTTGCAATATTTGGGTGATGCATTCATAGCGGTGCGATTCGAACATAGGAAGAGAGCGAAGCCATGTTCGAGAAAAGTTCGAACGTAATCAGTCGCGAATCATGTGTGAAGTGTTTTTTATTCATAAACGTGGTTTGGAGATTGGATTGACAGGCGATTGACCTTTGTTTCGTTGGTCAGCAGTTGGAGTTACTGCACGTGGGTGAAGCAATTCGAACAGTGCGCTTCGAACACTTGTAGTGAGAGACAGATTGACTCAAGGAGTAACCTTTCTGCTTATGAGGAGAATGTTCGAATATTGTCTCATTCTTCTCCGATATTATTGAGGTACATGCCATGACTGCCTTAATCTTTACCCTTGGCTTACCTTACTCGCTTCCTCCCACCCTCATCTCCTCCCACTCTCCCTTCCTCTCTCCCTCCCTTCTTCTTCTCCTCTCACTCTCCCTTCCTCTCTCCCTCCCTTCCTTACACCCTCTCTTCCTCACATCCTCCCTTCCTCTCACCCTCCCTTGCCCCCACCCTGCCTTCCTCACACCCTCTCTTCCCTTTATCCTCCTTCCTCCCACCTTCTCTTTCTCTCACCCTCCTTTCCTCTCACCCTCCCTTCCTCCTACCCTTCCTCACACACCTCCTTTTCCCTTCCCTCATAGTACCAACCTTAAAAAATCCACACTTTACCCATTATCAAGTTGTATGCCTAACCAACCCAAATTAACAACTTTTCCTTAATGCAGTATTAAGAGCCCATTAACTGTCTTAGTACCTGTCTGAGTGCTACCCTTCGCTCTTCATTGTACCTCCTTTATGCTAGCGTTGTTGATGATAATTAATATCTTGGGTGATGTCTAATGCTCCATTAAATATTTTGTGAGGACCTTTGTTCTAAGAGAGAGAGAGAGAGAGAGAGAGAGAGAGAGAGAGAGAGAGAGAGAGGAGGGTGTACGAGAGATATTGAGATTAAGATTTAATGACTTTCACTTTTAAAAAATATTGCGTTCAGTAGATGACTTTAAACATAGTAAGGTTTTCAAAACGTATAGTGAGATATATTAAGGGATGTGTCTTCAGATAAAATTTGTGGAGCTCTCTTCAACACACAATGAAAACATGAATAACTTCACTTCATAAAAATATTGCTAATGTGAAAAGGAAGAGGTAGAATTTGAGCATTTTGGTTGATTATAATTCGAGGTTTCTTAGTTTGAAGGCACATATACACATATGAAGAGGTATACCCTAGAACTCTTATTTTGTTCTCTTCGAGATTCAAGAACGCGCCTTTTACTTGACAGTGAGAGCTCCTTGAGTTCCCAAAATGCTTGCTTGAGTAAGCTCTTGATATTTAAGTCTTGCTTACCGGTGCTGGTTCTATGGACTCTAGGATTTTTGGGGTAGTACTAGCAAGCAAAACTCCCGTTGCTGGCTCAGATTCCATGGGTTCTACAAGTGCATGATGCAGTAGGTCTCAGAGACTCTCTACTTGCTTACTGAAGCAGGTTGCAGGTATTATCGTCTTGTATGCTATCTCAGGGTCCAGTGACTTCCATCTTGCTTTCTGGTACAGGCTCCAGGGATTTCCTTCTTGCATACTGTGGCAGCAGTTGCTCCTTGAACTGTTAAACTCCCATGAATAATGCAATTCAACTTTTTCTTTCTGTGTTTCCCCATCTCATCTCCTTTCCTTTCTGCTTAGTTCGTTTTCTACCTATATGCCTGTTCGCCCTCGCCCTTCTCGTTCTTTCATTGATTTCTCTCCCTTCATTTTAACTCCCCTTCCATCCTTTCAACTTCCATTCCTTCATTTAAATTCGTCTTCTTTGATATTGACAACCCATCATCTAATCTTATCACCCTTTCACGGTAAAGTACTTTTCATCTCCTTTTCCTGCTCGTTTCTCCAATGAGAAACGGCATTTCTGGCATTTCCACTCTTCCTTCTCCCAATCTTTCATTCAATTCCTTCTCCCAATATTTCTTTCCTTCCTTCTCCCAATCTTTCATTCAATTTCCTCTATAGAACTCACCTCTAATCAGCCGAGCGTTTATTTGCTCCTTTTATTCCCTCTCCAATAGCCTTTTCATTTTCTCCCTCTCTTTCCCCCTGAAGCAAGCCAGCCCCTCTTACTCTGGCCTGCCTATCGTATCTGCCTCTCCTCTGTCTCCCCTCTCATCAAGGCAGCTTTCCCCTTGGAAAAAAACCTTCCTCTGCTCTCCACAGCCAATCGCCCCTTTCCACAACTTGCCTCCCCCTCTCGACAATCCACTTTCCTTCTCCTAAACACACCTACACCCTCTCGCTACAACCGCATCTCCTACTCCACAGCTTCCTTTCCCCTCTCTCTCCCTAATCCTACCTCCCCTCTCCTCTCCTGTTTCTCCCCTCACTTCCCCAATCTCTTGATTCTCCCCTTCCCACTTCTATTGTTGTTTTTATGTGTGGAACCAAGTCACGCCGGTGCTCCCATACCTCAGCTCCGATGATCAACATGAGCTCTCTGCATGGACAGAATTCATCGATTTTCTCCCTCAGGATTTGACAGAACAATAAAGTGAGGCCTTTAAATATTTTGGAAAGTCATACCTGCCGGCTACAGAAGAATAATTCATCACCAATATAAGGCACAAGGAAAAATGCCGTGCCTATGAGCCCATGGTCCGGTAGAGCCAGTTGTGCCTTGAAACCCACTGTATCCTGGAAGTCATGGTCCCCCCCTGGGACCCTAGGTAATGGGTGGGGGGGGGGGGGGGGAGGGGATGGGAAGAGTAACTAGGGGCCAGTTACCTCGCCAATGGCGTTCTCGTGCCAAAATGATCACATAGATGATCGCCTAACAGATGGATGGACAGCGCTTCGGATTCGTAATCCTGTGGTTCCGGGTTCGATCCCCAGTGGAGGAGGAGACAAATGGGCAAAATGTTTTTTTTCACTCTGGTGCATCTGTTACCTAGCAGTATATAGGTACCTGGGAGTTAGACAGCTGCTACGGGCTGCTTCCTGGAGGGGGGGGGGTGTAACAAAAAGGAGGCCTCGACGAGAACCGGGCCGCGGGAACGCTAAGCCCCGAAATCATCTCAAGATAACCTCAAGATAGATTACTGCCAAAGTCCAAAGTGGTTTGAAAGACCAAAAGTCTTTGGTCTTTCCTCGCGTTTTGAAAAGTTTTTTTTACCCACTACTATCTTTTCCTCCCTATCTGGCACATAGCCCACTGCCCCTTCCTTTCTCCCCTTCATCCTTACCTATTTCCCACACCCTCCCCTTCCAGTCTTCCATATTTTCCCTAGCACCTACTGCTCTCTTCCTATATTCTCTAGAATTATCCCCTTGTTTCCTTACTCTCCACTGCCATCTCTCTCTCAACATCCATTTTGTTTTCATTCCACAATTCTCTCCACAGTCATTGAGTCTTTCCGTTTCCTAATTCATTCTCTCCAGCTTCCTCTTTCATAGATTTTGTAATGACCAAGGTTATCACGCTCGCGTGCACACACACACACACACACACACACACACACACACACACACACACACACACACACACACACACACACACACACACACACACACACACACACACGTTGCAACCTGTCCTCTTAAAAAGACCGTCGTTTTTGGCCGTTTGCCAGTATGGCCGAATATGGACGTAATTTGAAAATGAAAAAAATATGAATATAAATTTTGAATTTTTTTTTCAACAACAGTAAGTTAAGGGTCCTCTGATAGGTTAGGTGGGCAGGAAATTCTCATAAAGTTTCAAAACGGTATGAAAAACGTTAATGGAAAGAATCCTTTTCTAAGCTGGCCGAGTAAGCCGGACGACTCAAACAGAAAACGGAACAGTACGTCACTTTTGTGAGTCGATTTCATTTCAAATTACGTCCAAATTTGGCCATAGTGCGCATACGAGCGAAAAGTGACGTTATTTTTAAGAGGACGGGTTGCACACACTCACACACACACACACACTCGTAGTACGCTAGCCTGGCGCTTTAAATTTAAACAACTCTAACATACGCGTGAAAATCATATAACCTTCGGCCTGATAGTTCTGTCTCAAACATTTTCACTCCTTTTTGATTGTCTAAAAGATCGGAAGAAAAGTCTTGAATTCACTGAAGCAATTTTGAGATCCAGATGGTAGGGGATAGTTCCCAGAGCCAAGATGACCCGAGGAAGCCATCCAGGAGAGTTATGGGTCTGTGAGTCTAAGGACATAGATGGGAAGAGTGTGGACCAGGGGCGTTGAAAATATATTGTGAGCAGGTGATTCGGAGAGTTATAGAAGGAAGTAAGGAAGTTGGGTTAAAAGATAGAGTAATAGAGATAGTGTGTGTGTACTCACCTAGTTGTACTCACCTAGTTGTGTCTAGGTGAGTGTGTGTGTGTGTGTGTGTGTGTGTGTGTGTGTGTGTGTGTGTGTGTGTGTGTGTGTGTCTGTGTGTGTGTCTGTGTGTGTGTGTGTGTGTGTGTGTGTGTGTGTGTGTGTGTGTGTGTGTGTGTGTGTGTGTGTGTGTGTGTGTGTGTGTGTGTGTGTGTGTGTTTGTATATGTGTGTGTAATTACCCAATTGTAGTTACAGGATGAGAGCTACGCTCGTGGTGTCCTGTCTTCCCAGTACTCTTAGTCGTATAACACTTTGAAACTAACAGTGTATGTATGAGCGTGTGCGCGAGCGCCTGTGCGCAGTTTCTTGACTAGGCAGCAAAAAATTGTATCAACTGGAGAACTTGAAATCTTCCGATCAGCAAACAATAGCATCATCTTACAATTCAACAAATTACAACTTATAAACAAACTATGCGGAACAAAAAATGAAATAAATCAATCTATGAACTAAACTCAACTCAATTTACCTTTCCGAGTACGACGAATCGAAACCAATATTATTCCAGATAGACAATTTGCGGGTAACTTTCAGAAAAGCGTTTAAATAGGTGAAAGTGATTCAAGTTTGGAGTTAACGAGTTTTCAGATTGGTGTTGAAGACTTACCTGGAGAAGCAGATAAAGCAATCAAGTGAGTTAGTGCAATCATCAGAAAAATAAACACTGAAGAATACTGACAGTGAAAACAACATTTAGTTCGTAATTGTCAGCCAAGCAAAGTTAACTTAAGTTGTTTCAATGAGTTTTCTCCTATTTTTTTTTCTCTTATCTTTTTCATCCTATTTTCTTTTTCAGATTTGTCGTCGTATTTAACGTCAATTTTCTTTACACAGTAAACTGAAGGAGCTTTGGTATTGGGTTCACAGATTTTACTGTTGGGAAACTGTTCGCAAGAATAGACAAAGCCATTCTTACTCTTGGGAACATTTAAACAATAACACGACTTTAACCTTTTTAAATTACTAAATTTTTTAATTATTTAATTATAAATATATGTTTAAATTTTTTAATTATTTAAATTAAAATAAAATTATTATTTTTAATTACTAAATTTTAAAAATTAAAGTTTTTTATATACTGCCTTCTTTTCCCGTTTGTGTTCTAATGAGAGTTATTTTCGCATTTTCTAAGGCTACTTTTTCTCCTGAATCTGTCTGGTATTTCCTCTCTCCCACACGCATTATCTACCCTATCTTCTTATCGTTTTCTTCTTCCATACTTCACATATTATAGAATTTCTTCTTTAAACTCTTCTTCACTGTCCACATTTCTCGTTCTCTGCAGGTCTCGTGCTTTTGAATTAACCATTTCTCACCTTAACCGGTACTGTACTATGAGAATTGTACCTATAACTATGAATCCTCTCAGGTATGTCCTCCCAAGTATGTCCTAAAGAATATTAAAGCCATCTTTAACAAATAAATACAAATCAACATAAGACTTGACAATGGTTAAGCTCACTGTTCACTACAGGTCAGCTACTGCACCCAGTTAGGCCAGCTAAACCATGGTTTTGAGCCCCAAATACACGACCTAATTTTCATATGCAGGCGATGAGTCACAATAACGTGGCTGGAGTATGTTGACCAGACCACACACTAGAAGGTGAAGGGACGACGACGTTTCGGTCCGTCCTGGACCATTCTCAAGTCGATTGTCTTGAGTCATTCGTGAGATTGTCATTCTCACAATCGACTTGAGAATGGTCCAGGACGGACCGAAACGTCATCGTCCCTTCACCTTCTAGTGTGTGGTCTGGTCAACCTAATTTTCATACTGCTTTATGAAATTAAGCGATTTTCATACTGGTTTATAATTGCCGTTGGGTGCAGGGGGGTCGAACTAGGTGAAGGAACGGCGCCCAGGATTCGTCTCTTGTATCTTGTGCCATAGGACATAGACGTGAGTTATAGAAAAAGCTCCTTGAAAGGTCGATGTAATATTTCAGTGGGATTAAGAGGAAACCGGGGTATACGTTGGGGGATATGCTTGTTAAAATAGCCATTTACAATTGCTTTTGAATGAGAACGGTATACACCTGACTTACGATTTATTTCGTTCAGACAATTCCCGATTAATGCTTCGCTCACTTAGTATGTTCGAAGCGCATCTCTATAAATGCTTCACCAACGTATTGCAAATACAAATAATTGCCAATAGAGCTTAAACAATTAACCTAACATAACCTATCCTATGCCTAACAATCCACATGATTATTAAACACGTAAATATTAATCAATATTCAAGAAAATGTAGTTTTTTATTATTACACAATACGTTAAAATTGACGAATGCATCTTTGGGGTTTTCTGCAGCTTAGAGGGATCATGGTGTGAGGATTAGGGAAGCCGGTCGGCCGAGCGGGCAGCACGCTGGACTTATGATCCTGTTGTCCTCGGTTCGATCCCAGGCGCCGGCGAGAAACGATTGGCAGAATTTCTTTCACCCTATGCCCCTGTTACCTAGCAGTAAAATAGGTACTTGGGGGTTAGTCAGCTGTCACTTGTTGCTTCCTGGGGGTGGAGGCCTGGTCGAGGACCGGGCCGCGGGGACATTTAAGCTCCGAAATCATCTCAAGATAGACCTCAAGATGGGTTACCTTGCGTTGATTCCTGGGGAAATTACCTAAGGGACTATGGGCAAATCGCTAATCAGTTCGCTAAACCCTCTTGTTTTGTTCTTTTCTCTTGTTTCTCTTGTTTTCAAGTTGTTTGTTCTTGTTTCTCAGTTCTCTTGTTTTGCCACTTTTAGCTCAACCAAACAACATACGAACCCCAGCAACCCACTTAACCTATCGAGTCTGATGCATAGAAAACGTGATTATATGTGAACCTTTACTTCTCATAACAGGTTACATTTGAAACGTTGGTTGTCATAACGTACAGAATGCGACCCATTAGTTGAGAGAACGGGTTAAACAGGACATCCCTCCCCCCATCATCACACCTGAGGGCCATCAGGTGCATAATATGTGTGAAATACTAATTAACCTCCACATTACACCAGCAGTGCCATGTAAATTGGTTGACGGGTAGCTATATCAACCGTGTTTGAGGAGTCAAAGGTTTTCCTTCTAGTACTGTCTGTATAATTTTCCTGCTATTACTTCTATTTACTTACTTAAGGCTAAAATTCCCTTTCCGTTAGATAGAACACGACGCTCAATCACCAGTTACAAGTTCACTATATCAATCACCCGTGAAGACATTTATTACATCACTAGTGAAAACATTTAATACGTCAATCACCAGTGAAGACAAACAATTAAATACATCACTCGTATGATTTATGGTATTTTATGTTAATGCACATGTCAGCTTTCATATTTGTGTGTCTAATTTGTTTACAAAATAATTGTAATAACAAAATAAACAGCTATTTTGACGTCACCGTTGGTTTATAATATAATTTAATATATTTATTCCCCGATGAGCTTAATAGTGGTGCTTAAAAACGGGTTCTCTGTTTTTAATATATGTATTTTTTTAATAATAAGCAGTTGGTCTTCATTCCATGTTCCTTCTCTCTCTCTCTCTCTCTCTCTCTCTCTCTCTCTCTCTCTCTCTCTCTCTCTCTCTCTCTCTCTCTCTCTCTCTCTCTCTCTCTCTCTCTCTAATAAATATCTACCCCTCGCTTCACTCTCCCTCCTTTCATCAAGCATTCCCCTCTTATAACACTCTGTGTGTCTCTCTTTGATGTTCTCTCTCTCTCTCTCTCACTTGAACTTTGAAGCCCTTGGTGACACGGATCAACAGAGGTACACAGTGACACATATTACTTGTTCACTAATTGTTTAGAAGGATTTGGTAGA